>NC_037603.1:4376559-4658294 GCF_003073045.1 Pomacea canaliculata
TGCGGCCGGCGTTCCGTCCCTACAATGTTGTATCCTTCAAGTTCAAGACCGCCAAGAGTCTCCAGAAAGTATTTTCGTGTGCGCGGAAGGAGACGAATCCATGACATACGAGACATGGAGTCAAAACCAAACATAAAGACATTTAAGTTCAGGCTAGGCAGACTTTTGGAAATGAGGGATAAGGACAACGGAACAGATTCTTGTTTCGACGTGTGTGTGGAGGGCGGAGTCATCACAGGGATAGATGAAATGCTACCCAAAGTCTCCAGCCGAGAGAAAACGTCTTTGTTCCTGACCACGCCAGAGTGGATGTTCAGATACCTTTTTCCAGTGCTTGACAAGCAGTCCACCCTGAAGAAGTCCGTTGTTAGCGGTGCGCCGTCCAGCATGGGCTTGACATGCAGCCCTTCACGGACGGAGAAGTCGCCATGGTGCTCGAGTGGGATGTACTCGCACGTGATCGTCCCGGGCAGGCGAAGCGCGCGCTTTGAGATGCGAAACGTGCCGTTGATGGTGTACACCCAGTCTTCCTCGGCGTGGCTGCAGTCCACGGGTGAATACTTTTCGTGGAACTGCATGATTGAAGGGTTAAACAGGTCAAGATCCGGGTGTTCGCACGTTTGAGTGTTGGGTTCCTTGTGAGCGTTCATCTCCGCCATCCATGTTTTACCGCTAGTCCCTTCTCTGAGGAAAACTGTGTCCTCGTCCACTCTAGTCATGTCGGAAGCAAATAATAAATAATAAAATATGACAATGCAGACTGAAATAAAGCACGAGCACTGAGCTAACACTTTTATCCTTCTTAACCTGAGAAACATATCTGGATTGCTTTTAAGTGGACATACTTTGCACCAGGGTTAGAGTCTTTGATGTTTGATGAAGAAACGTCAGCAAGAAAACTGCCCTCGTGCCCTGCAGGCCTCACAGGTAGACCACAGCACGTGATGTCTAAGGACACCCTTGTGTAGATCACATCACCATGTCTTTCTTTGTTTGTCTGGTGATGTATGGATCTTCATGAAGCCCTTAGAAAAGTGCTGTCGACCTCGGAAAACTTCAATTGTCGTTCCGGATCACCTTCTGATCGTGGAGGTGTGTAAGGTCTGCAACAACCATCAACACTAATGAGGTCACTGAGTCTGAACCCGATGGCACAATATGAAGACAATATACAGACTGACATTTACTGTTCTTTTTTAGTTTTTCCTCTTCCTGTGGGACGTTACTGCACCTCCCGCAACTTTTCTTTTCTTAGGAATAGCTGCATACATTATTTCTTTTAAATAGAAATTTTGCTCTCCACAACAATCGCCTTCACACTCAGTCGTCAACATATGTAGATAACATGAATGACTTACACAAATGATAATCACATCGCTATTTTCTGCTAGACCCACTGCCAACGGTAAATAAAGAAATTATCTACATTACTGAGCGATGTTTTGTGAGAACTTCTGTATACACACCCACGTTCCAACATGTAGTCCTATCTATATTTCTAAATACCTTGCAGTAGTTTGCCGATCAGTGTCGCTGTGCTGATCTTACAAACCAAAACAATGGCGGACGAAGACATTTTCTAGTAGCTGTGTGGAGAATTTTAGAAAGATGACGTCGTGCTGACGTCAAAATTTTATTCACATCATAAACAATATGACGTCAAATATGTGATACATCACAGGGAAGACAATGGGTAAAAACAAAGACAATGGACGGCAAAGCCAATGGGTAAATGATGGAGAATGTAATCGCTGGAAATTAATGTCTAGATTTTGTAAAGTTGTTTTGTTTTTGTAGGAAAGTCAGATGAGATTAAATGTACCTTCATCAAAACGATTCCAACTCAGAAGCATCACAGGTCTGCAAAATGTGATTACAAAAACTAGGTTAAACAAGAGAAACAGCTGTTTGCCCTCACGCTAGAGAGGGTCTCCCCACACGACAGAAGAATGTTTCTCATAGAATGTTTTGTATAGAGGGGACACACACTCACACTGCGGGGAAACAAGAATAAAAGCAGACCGTACTGAAACTGTCCACACGAGTTTACTTAACGATGGTCTCCCCCTCCCTTTACCAAGTCTCTCCATCCTCCACATGAGACGAACCGAAGCCACTGACGCAGAGGAGCGAGGACATTCCAGGCCCGTTAAAACACTCACAATCACAAGTCCAACACCAGGAAGACGTCAGATAAAACAGAAACACGACAGAGCTCTGTACCCTCCACCCAGTCATACTTCATAGAGTAGGAGACAATATAACAAAGAAAATACGAAATAGTCAAACACAAAGAAATTTATTTCTAAATATTTTTTAAGGAACATTTAAACCTTACTTGCTGAGTAACGTGTGTAAGTTCTTGTTTAGTAAAATTTCTTAGATTAATGCTTTCTTTCTTTAAACATTTAACACACACACACACACACACACAGAGTAAGTGAGAAAAACAGAAGAAGAAAACAGGGAAATAAAAACAAATTAACGAAACCTTACTTCATTCAGAAATAAATATTTCTTACGACTAACACAGTAAAAAATAATTAACATTGAAATCTCTTTCCGAAGGATTGAATGAAAGTTAATATATTTTTCTTTATTCCTACCAAAAAAGTAAAAACTAGTTGCCTCTAGCGAGACTTTCAAATCAACAAAAGTTTCTTTAAAAAAAACTTACAGTCATTCGAAAGCAACACGATAACATTTATGAGGAAAGCAAAAGTAAAATAAAATAAAATAAATTAAACCTCCAAAACTCTTTTTTTCTTGAAGTAAAGGAATGTAATTCTACTTCTATTGTCATCACCGTGAAATGCTTTGTATCTGCCACCCACTGATTCACGACGGTATTAGAGAGCAGAAGACAGCAAAAAAAAAAAAAAAAAATGTAAAGCTCAAAGATTTCAAAGGAAAAAGCTTTATAATCGGGGTATTCGCACAGTACTGAGTCACTGCCATGCTTCCAGTCTCATTCTGTACAGTAGCTGTGTGTCTAGTCAGATGTGTTCACACACGTGAGCAACTGTTCTTTAGTCTTCTGTACTTCACAGCCATCTGAAAATTACTATTATGAAGTGGCTTGTAATCCTGTGTAAAATCAGTGTCATTTTATAAAGTCTCTGAATCAAACAAAACTGTAAAAAATATCATCATTACTGTAGGTCATGGTAAACTCAAACAATATCATGACGAGGTGACGAGATATTGACGACGACTGCAATGTAGTGTGAACAAAATCTAGACCTCTCTGAAAATTTGTTATTACTTCGTGGCCAGCTGTTAAACTGTCAACAAACTACAGGTATACATATATTCTTAAGACGAATGGTTTGTTTAAAGAGAAAGGAAAAATACGGAGCTAAAGTCACGACAAGTCACGTGATGTCACAGGTGTGTTGTGTAAAGTGTCTAACAAAAGGCTCAGCATTAGTACTCAGTATACATCACAAGCTGACCTGTGAAATAAGTCAACAGACCGTTTTATGTGCTGCATTTGATAATCGTTTAATCTCCGTTTCATACAAAATCTGTCGGAAAACACACAGGCGCCTTAATTATGAAGCGTGTGTAGGTCGTTGCCCTGGAGAAAGGTGAAGAACTAAGTGTCTTGTTTCCCAAATGGTGGTGTTCAGACCGCGCCGATGTTGTTTTACTTCGAGAGCCTTAGTACAACGCGGTGACAAAATTACCCTGCAGTCAAGAAACATGACATAGTGTCGGTGAGATTCGAATCCGCTTTATCCATGTTGGCCTGGTAGAATGACCTACTGTCACTTCATAACCACTGACACCATTCCTATCCTGCCTGAGGCAACTTTTTAAATAATTTTGACTAGTGGCACTCGTCACCTTACATCACTGTAGTTCAGTGTCTGCTCCCACAAAAGATTTTTAAGACTGTTATTTACATGTCTTAAAAACACAAGATTTCCGTTTTATTACAACAAATCAGCAACAGCCTCTTTGTTTTTTTAATGATTATTCTGCTGCTGAAACGATGAAGACAATAGTGATGACTTTCCCATAAAAGATTTCTTTTTTGTTTTTTCTTTCTTTTTTTTTTTTTTGCAGATGCGAAATCATGACCAGAATAAATTTTGTTACGAATATTTGTTTTCTAATTTATTTACTTCAAATTAATATGATGGCAAAATCCAGTGACATAAACAAATGGGAAGAAAATATTACCACGGGTATAGTTCTTCCAGATTATCTCCCCTTTTCACTAGAATCTACCAGTCTGTTTGATTTCAAACACACTGACCGTTACGTGTCTGTAGAAAAAGGTGAAGATGACAAGTCTGACAACGTGGTGACACACGTACATGGTGTGAGCAACACCAGCTCCGCCACCGAGCCACTGGCGAGTGTCAATACGTTTGACGACCTGACTACAAGTTTACCTTCACTCATTGGCACTTACAGCTTCAAGAATGTGCAACCACTCGCACATTTATCCCGTGAAGGGAGCGAAGGGAGCATCCTCATTTCGCTCACACAGACCGACAACTCACAGACATACTCGGTTGTCCTCTCCTGCACCATCGAGCTGCAAGTTCCCCAAGGAATGGTGGCTCACGTGTTGACGTCAACAGAAGTAGCAACGGGTGAAAAAAAAGTCATTTTAACTGATGCGGAAAGTGGTTATATTTGATGATGATGTCAACGTCCTCCCCACTGAATTTTTCACTTACTCCAATATTGTGAGGCTTCAGCTGATTGTAAGTAACTTAATATACGGTTTTCAGCTGAACGTGAACTTCACGGCAGTCCCACAAGGAACTCGGGCACAACTCACCGCTACCTTCCTCTCCTCAACTACAGGTATTTTATTCAGATTACATGACATCTGTTAGTCTTTGCTGCCAGACGCTTATCCACTACATTTTATGACTATTTCTTTCTACTTAACTGTCGGTTTTTTTTTTCTTATTTACAGTAAACACATTTATTTGCGTTTTATCCTGTTTGTTATCTGCCTCTAAAATATCGTTATTTCAATTTTGTTTCAACTCGTTTTTCTTTGTTACTTATAACAGTATTATGATTGTTTTAGTCATAGTGCAATTTCTTGATACACTTTTTGTAATTGGTGACAACGTTCCCCAAATAAGAAAAATCGTTGGGTATTTAGTTACGGTTCTATGTGTCCTCTAGACAAGTTACAGTTTTAAATTTTTAATTACATATTAAAATATACACACAATTTAACTTCCAAGAGTTAAAAAGGAAGCAGAATATGATGGTTTCAGAAAGGTTCACACTTTTTGCCACGTGTAACAAGATGCTTAGTGTTCACATAGAAGCTGGTGATCACAATCTCTGACTAGCAAGAAATCCGTGGGTTTTCTTTTTTTTTTTTTTTTTTTTTTTTTTCTTTTTTTGAAACTATTCTTGATTGGGTATGCATTCTGACATCTAGGAAATATAGTGAAATCATGCAAGTACGTGTCTGCTATACAAGGTGTTTAGCTACGATAAATGAGGATCTTAATGTAGGGGCAGAATTGAAATTTGAGTTTAACTGAGGCAATAAGGGATAGTCTTGGAAAGGAATACAGTATTTGAAAGAAGAAAATTCACTATCGCTCATACACAAACCTTCATTTTCCTTCTATTGTTCTACAATGTATTTTTATTTAGTACTTACACTTTTTAATAAATTGTCTTTGAAATATCATTTAATGGACTACATGACTGAGGTAAGTGTTTTATAGAGAAACCATGGGTTGAATTAACCAGAGTCAAGTGCGATTTACAGTGGGTGAGCTGGTGTTATTCAGGTACACACTTACAAATAAAATATTATTTACAAATACATTCATTTGTGAATCAGCCATTAAAATTGCTTGCGGTTATTAACAGGCTATATAGACACGTCCCAACAAAGCGAAAAGAGAGAATACCCTCCTTTCATAAACACGTGGACTCACCTGGTGGCACCTGAAGACCATGCTATTGTTATGAACATTTAATCTTTATGAAGACAACCTTTACTGTTTTTCAAGAAATTTTTTATATAATACAAAATGGATTCAAATTCCACACATACAATGCCTGTGCCCTACAAAAATATTCATCCACTGAACCTGTTATTACCTACGGAGATGTACGTGTCCAGTACAAAACTTTCACCAAATATGACCGGCCCTTCTTCAGAATACAGTTCTCGTTCCACCAGTGTGGCCACTACTGTTCAGCTGTCTGAAGGCAGGTGGAACTGCTCGGCCGTGCGATGGGAGGACATGCAGCATCACTTCCCGTGTAACTTTGTGTCTAACTGTGTGGGCGGCGAAGATGAAGCTGGATGCTGGTCAGGTGACGGCACGTGCAGCCCGGGGACATTCCAGGCTGGCGGCCGCTGCTTTTCTCTTTCATTTTTTAGTGATGAAGAAATGTCTTGGATCACTGCACATGAACAGTGTCAGAAGCGAGGAGGACAGTTGCCAAGTCTGAGCACAAGACAGGTGTGGGAATCGGTGACAGTTTTGGTGAGGACGGACCAATGCTCTCGTTTCTTCATTGGCGCGAGGTCAGCTCCTCCGACAATATCCGTGATGTAAGTACTTGACACTGGTTTTAATTTCTCTTCATTAATATAAGATGATTTACAAATGGCGCAAAAATAAAGTCATCAATAGCTTCTTTAATGGTTGGATAGTTTCTTTTTTTCTTATTTTGCTTATATCTTTCGCAGGTATAGAAACAGCTGGATTTGGTCAGACGATACAATCGCTCATTTCATCAAACTGTCTGCACTGGGGTTTCTTCCTCTTAATGTTGACCTTTGCACGTCTTTGTGGAATGGGATTGGAAACTACAAAAAAAGTAAACTGATGATGGTTCAGTGTCAAGAAACCTTTGTTGTTTCTTGTCTTTTGTGTGAGATCCAGGGAACTTTAAGTCCCTCTGAAAATTATGAACTGCCAGAGATCAGAACAACATCAAGCTTAATTTTCATCCAGGTCAAGAAATTTATATTTTATATGAATGTTGTAATTCCTTTGTTACACCACAAACTGCACAAACAAAACATATAGAAATAACTTCTTTACAATTAAAGGTTAAATACTAGTCAAGCAAACAAAGCCTCACGACTTAGACCGCAGACAAGTAATGGTGAATGAATATTATATAACAGCCAGTAAAAGATGAGGTACGTATAGGGACACTGACCAACATAAAGATAAGGTACGAGAGTAGAACCTAAGCAAAAGATGAAGGTATGAAGGTATATAGATACTGTAAACAGTGTAAAGATGGATTCTTTGTAAAGATGAAGATTGTAACTTGACAATATTACAAAATGAGTTTAGAACATTATTTAATGAACAGGAATGTTTTCAGAGAGAGTGTAAATGTAGCCTTGTAGTCCGAGTGACGAATGTGATGTGGAAGAGAGTTTCATTGCTTAGCAGCACAGATGGAGGACTTGCGGAGTTCGTATGTGACTGTGTGGGAGGAAGGAGAGAATGTGGGAGTCTGATGATGAATAAAAGTTTCAGGCAGGACTGCGGACAGACAAGATTTCAGTAAAGTTGTGGAGGGGGGAGCCTTCGAAGTATCTATAACATAGAGTTGAGAGCTTTGTAGTATATTGTAGCTTTAATTGCTAGCCAATGAAGGGAGTGAAGAAGTGGTGTGACATGTTCACATTTGCGAGTACAGAAACCGAGACGAGCAGCTGAGCTCTGGACTTTCTGAAACTTATCAATGAGGTGCTGTGGACAGCCAGCGAGAAAAGAGTTGTAGTAGTCTAGTTTAGACAGAACACATGAGCAGATGAGAATTTTAGTTGAGATGGACAGAGTATGGCAAGTTGAGCTGATCCTACGGGGCTCATGGTATGCAGCATAACAGATGTAAGAAACATGTTCATCAAGAGACATGTCAGCAGACATTAAGTATCATAAGTTACGTGTTGATGTAACAAAAGGAACATAAGAGACAGGCAGGGAAGGGTAAATTCTGTCTCTTCCTCTTTAAGAATTGAGAGCTTCTGTGTGTGTGTGTGTGTTTTAATAATTCAGTTTTAATTTGTTGTACTTCAACCATAGTCTAATACGACAAATACAATCTTGGCTGCTCTGCATCGCATGAATTTCCATAGAAAGTACTGTCTGTCGCGTAACTGTCCCCAACGTCCCCGATGCACGCTCGAAACCTAGTCAACTACCGACTTAGCTCTCTGGATAGTTTAATACCTTGACCTTTACAAACAAATCTCTAAATGATGCTAAATGTTGAACTCTTTTTTTCTAGTATTTAATATTGTTTCAAGATAAAATATTATATTTAAGTGTTTGACTTGTTGTGATCGTTATGTCTCATAAGACTTGACGTATCTCAACATAGGCTTAATATGTGTAACAGTCAGGGTACATACGGTGTCCCGATCATCACTTCACACACGTAATTCTGGCGTGTGACGAGGTCTCTAGATGCTGGGGCAGTACAGATGGCGCTACACACTCCTGTCCACATCCACTGACACCATTGCCTTCATTTCAATGTGTCGGCGTGCATCAGAGTGTCCCGTACACGCTAGTCTGTGATCATCGTGCTGACTGCAAAGACGGGAGCGACGAAGACTTCTGCTACTTTCCACCCTGCCACCCTTTGTCTCCTTTTCGATGTGCAGGCAGGAGGGTTTGTTGCTTCTCTGTTGACTTCTTACAGGGGATATTGTTATGATCACATTACAGAAGGTAGAAAACTTCAGCACTCAAGAAATTTCTCAAAATTAACGACTTTTTGTCATGAGAATAAGAATATTGAAGAAAACATTATTATTTAAACGTTTTAATTGTAATTTGAAAATTTAGTTTATATTATAGGTTTGTGTGATTGCTACAAATATAAAAAAACTCTATTGTGTGTACAGTGTGTCGAACAGTGGGAGCGCTGTAACGGACAAGTGGACTGCAATGATCATGCCGATGAAGACCGATGTCTAACACCACTCGTACATGAATACGACAGCCTTAAGTTAGAACTTCCCTTGAAAATTGATTTCAATTCGATGGGAAGGTTTTCTTTTTTACCATATAACAATCTTAAATTTAATAAATCAGAGATTTTTTTCTGTCCAGAATCACACTTCACGTGTGTCAGCCTTGAGCAGGTGTGTCTGCCTGTCTACCTCCGTTGTAACGGTGTCAACGACTGTCCTGGTCACGAAGACGAGGCGGCATGTGACAGGTACACGTGTTCAGGCTTCTACCGCTGCCGCGCCTCTCAGGTGTGTGTTCACGAGAGTCACGTGTGTGACGGATTACCATTGTCCTCTTCATGATGATGAAATATTGTGCAATGAAACATGTCCACAACTGTGTCTGTCACGGCTGGGCTTTTGGTTGTTCTGGTATCTTCCATGCTGCTAGCTACCCTAACGCTTCGATACGTTAATGCCAGTGGGACAGCAATGAACTTGATTGACTTTAAAAGTAATATCTACCTCGTTCATCTTATTCTAGTTTGGTGTAATATCACCAGGTTGCATGAGGTGACATTGCCTAATCTCCGTATTCTGGACCTAAGCAGCAATCAACTAACTCACTTTAGCAATAATTTGTTTACTGGTCTAACAAGACTAGAGTCTCTGAAGTTAAGTTTTAATCCATTGAATATTTTGTCTTTCGCGGACGCCAGACAAACATCGTCTCTGAAATTTCTCGACCTTTCTAACGTGTTACTTTCGAAATTAGAATTCGGTAACAGTCTCTTCTCGGCACTAACAACACTAAATCTTTCCGGTAGTAGCTTAGATCACGTGGCAGAATTGAGCTTTGAGAGAGCAAGAAGTTTAAGTTTCCTGGACCTCAGACGTTGCCCTATGACTATTTTTCCAAGACAAATATTTTACAATCTCACTAAACTACAGGAAATATTTGCTGACAACTACAAGCTGTGTTGTCCGGCCATACTGCCCCCAGGTTTCAACGTGCTCAACTGTCACGCTCCTTCCGATGAAGTTTTTTCTTGTGACGATCTGCTGCGATCCGGAGTCTACCGAGCAGGAGTCGCCATCTTTGCCTCACTGGCGCTGCTGGGAAACCTCAGCTCCTTGGTTTACCGTTTGATGTTGCACAAAACGTCAGGTAACGTCGGTATGACGTCTTCGTCACCAACCTGTGTGTGGCGGACTTTCTGATGGGTTTGTACCTGTCAATCATCGGTATCGCCGACTTCCGGTACAGAGGATCCTATGTCTGGGAGGATGTCGGGTGGAGAAACAGCAGTTTGTGCAAACTGGCAGGTTTTACGTCTTTACTGTCATGTGAAGTTTCCGTCTTCATCATCTTTCTCATTACAGTTGACCGCTTCCTTGTTCTCCGGTTTCCTTTCAGCCAGGTGCACTTTGGCAAACGTACAGCGCAGTGCGCATGCGCAGTGTCGTGGCTCACAGGTGTGGCCGTGGCGGTTGTGCCTCTACTGCCGATGACGTCACACTGGCAGTTTTACAGTCAGACAAGCATCTGTATTCCACTTCCTACCTCCAGGGTACAATTTCCAGGTCGCGTATACGCGTTCGGAGTTATTATTATTTTAAATTTTATTTTATTTCTTTTAATTCTTACTGGACAGGCTTTGATATATTGGTCTGTTCACACCAATTCTATGTCTGCACAAAATACATCGAAGGCAAGAAAAGAGGTTACTATTGCCAGACGTCTACTCACAGTAGTGATGTCCGACTTCTTGTGCTGGTTTCCTGTCGGCTTAACGGGAATCCTTGCGTCCAGCGGTATCCCTATATCCGGAGAGGTCAATGTGGGGATCGCCATTTTTGTTCTTCCTATTAACGCTGCGGTCAACCCATTTCTGTATACCATCAACATCTACCTGGAACGCAGACGCCAAAGAAGAGAGGAAGAAAGACGGAAGCGGCTCGTGAATCAACTAAAGTTTGCCAATGGATTCGCTGGTAATACAAAGACCACGTTAACTACTAATGACATTATTGGACTTCTCAAAACGTTGCTTTCGATGAAAACATTTTCGCATACAGAGCTGCATGAAATGTTGGAGGACACTGCTTAAGGCCCATTCCCACGCTGCAATGTTGGGTACTTAGCGGGGTTAGCAGCCCCCGTAAGGCCTTGCGAGTTGTGCACACGGCACGCAGAAAGGCCTTGCCGCTTAGTTGCAAGATTATAGCGCGCGTTTCTATTTTTCCGCAAAGCCGACCTACCTTGCAGAGCTGTAGCCAATCGGAATGCTTGAACACAGTAGGCTCCCTTTTCACATCAACAATGGCCATGTGGTCGAATGAGAACTGCATGAAGATGATTGGGAAATGGGAAAAATATCGTGTCTATTCGACACTGGAGACTCGGACTATAGAAACAGATGTAAAGCCAGAAATACCTGCACAGACATTGCTCGTGCTATGGGCAGTGGTATAGCTGGTAACAATTTTCTTATCTTTGCTTCGATGATTGTGTACTGTTTAGCGATTCAGTGATTAAAACACTGTTCAAGAATGATTGTGTACTGTTTAGCGATTCAGTGATTAAAACACTGTTAAAGAATGCATGTAGTTCAGTGAACGTGGAGGACGACATTCACAAAAAAGCGTCTGCACTCCCGTGAATCTTTTGAAGATATTTCCTTTAGCAGACACGAATATCCTAATCGGTTCCTTCGAGCTACCCACTCCCTCACCCACATCTTGTTTCCTAAAAGTATCTCGTCGTCGATGCTGCCTGCCATATTGTTAACTTCCCACAATGCACTGTGCGGATTGACGTCAGTTCGCAAGACACTTGTGTGGCCTTGCTACGTGGGAATAGGACGCATTGCGCTAAGATGTCTATGCGCAAGTTCTTGTACAAGAAACATTGCAGCGTGGGAATAGGCCTTTAAGAAAGAATAAGATATCACGCTCTTATATTAGAGTGATGAGCTCAGCACTTTCATTTTGTTCCAGGCACTCGCCTTACCACCAACTCCTCGACGTTTGCGCGGTTTTTTTTTTTTTTTTGTTTTTTCTTTTTTTACACAAAACAACCCTACATCTTTTGTAAGACTGTATATATTTAAATCATTTTAGCTCATAAAAATACACAAATAGTGTTAAAAATAGTTCCCTAGTAATTGGATTAATTAATACTTTCTATTATTTCGTGTTCTGGTTAGCGCTTCTGCTTACCAACATCTTTTTTGACCTCGGCCGAGGTCACTGCCGTGAAGTAAGCTCATCAATCTGTCTACTCACAAAAAACTAGTAATTAAACCACTGTTGAAAATCTTTTCACGTCCACTCCTAAGCCTGTCCTTAGCAGCGGCTGGCTCCTTAGGTCGAACTGCTGACCTCGCTCGTCTGAGCAGACCTCTGTAAACACCATCACGCTGTCTCCCATTTGGTAAAAGTGGACTCTCCCTACCTCCACGTGAATGGCCGTGACCCTGACCTGGCGCAAACGACCACCGTCCTGATAAATGCAACACCCAACTATATACATCTACTGTACTGCCGCACTCGTCCCCTCGAGCGTGTGCGAACTTAAAACTCCATGTTCCGTGTATCTCATCTGTCCCTGGATCTGGGTGTCGGCAGAGAAAGTCTGCGAAGCGTTATCCGTCCTTGATGTCCTGATTTCTTCGGTATTGCTGCAGAAATAGTGACCACCGCATCAACCATTTGTTTGGCCTGTTCCACATAAGCTAATGGTTGATGGTCACACTTGAGGACCAACCCATACAGGTAGTGTTCCTTTTTCTCGATGCCAAATGCGATCGCAGCAGTTCATTTAAATCGTCTTCCCCTTTTCTTGTTCTACTATCTGAAAAAAAATTCCCATTATCCATTCAGCAGGAGACTCGGCCACCATCGCTGTGCGGCTGTTATCTCTATGTCACAATCTGTGACAGGGCCTCAACTCTATTTTAGTTGAAAGCCAAAGCTGCAAGATTTATCCACCCCGCAAAAGAGAGCGACACAAAGGACAGTAAATGAGAGGACTATTGTAGGAGGGTTTAAATGAAAGTTATAACGGATCATGCTGATAATAATATATATATATATACCTACTTTCAAGGTATATTTTGCCGGTGTACTTCAATACATCTCACATCAAGTCTATAATTATATCTATAGATATAGACTCACGTTGTATTCAAAACAAACAAAAAGAAATTCAAACTTTAAGAGCAAACTCAATCTCTTGTTTGATAAATACTCGTTTCCTATGAAATGCTGATCTTTATAAGATATTTGAAGGTGATATCAAGACGCAATAGAAGGACAAATAAAAAGTACGAACAGTGCTTCAAGACAGTCAAAGCTAAACAGTATGTTCAATACGACTGTAACTACTAGTCGACTAAGAGGTTACTTGTTGAGTTCTGAGTGACCTGTGTGTTAAATAAGAGCGAACACGGGTACATCTCTAAAATGGCGGGCATAGTAATCGGTTGTCGTGTCTGTGAGTTGTGGACCGCTGCACTTTTTGCAGCAATGGGTAATCTTTCTCCTTTGCAAGCCGATTGCAAGATCAAGTACAACTTTATTTGCAGCAGGTCTAGAACAAGGCATCATATCAGTGTAATTTAACCAATGAGGCTATTAACGGTTATTTAGGTGAAAATGTTCCTAGGGAGTGACGACTGTATGTTGTTGAATTTGCTGGCAGCACGATGTTCGTAGCACTTAAAAACAATCACAATTCTCATCTGTCGAGTTTTTATGCAGTTACCATCTGCAAAGTATTTTTTAATTAACTTTTGCGGCAATTTGTAACATAATAATTGTATTTTATCTTTCTCTTTACATTTACATGTTTCGGTAAAATTAATTAAATCGCTATCTGACTGACACCGATTGCACGTTAACCACTGTTTAGGACGTACTGCACATGCGCGAAATACCCTTATTGAATGACCTTAAAATATTTATCTTTATTTTATGTTTATTAATCTAACAACCCATGACTACTAAAGTCTATGCTATAGTTTACAGACCTGCATATTTAACAAATGGTTATATTTGTGAGTGTGCCAGGCTT
The DNA here is from genome assembly GCF_003073045.1 of Pomacea canaliculata. Classification (NCBI taxonomy): domain Eukaryota; kingdom Metazoa; phylum Mollusca; class Gastropoda; order Architaenioglossa; family Ampullariidae; genus Pomacea; species Pomacea canaliculata. Next base: position 4,390,569 of record NC_037603.1, read on the forward strand.
CTAGTCCAGTAAATGAATACATTACTACTGCAAGAACCTATAAGATAACTGTTTGTTGTTGTTGAAAGAATGTTTTAATGTCTGGGATGAGTAGATGACAGCCACCATTGTTAGTGACAAAATACAATCAGCAAAGGGTCTTTACCTCTAGCACTGATGAAATGTTAATCATCATGAAGCAGCCTAGTAAATATGGTAATACATATTTCAACGGCAATGTACACAAAGCGGACTATAAGATACATTGTTCTCATTTTTTGATAAATTCGAGAGTGTGCGAAGGACGTATCAACACAATTATAGTAAAGAAATCGGATATAGTAGGAGGCAGTTCTGTACAGAATGTACTAGAGGGTCAGTCCATCAGTCACTATCGCCTCTATAATATCCTATACTCAGACACACTACAGACTTCGCTACTCTCTCCTGCCTTTTCCCCAACTTCTGTGTCTCACCTTTGCCGATGACACCATGTCAGATATCATCGTGAATGCGCTTCATTATCTTCATTAATGTTATTGTAGCTCGTGTTTATTTACGAAGAAACTTTGTAGGTCGCTTCTATCTGCTTAATATGTTTTATTACCTAACGTTTTGGTAAACCTGTATATTGTACTACTACTACCACTACTACTGCCACTACCACTACCACTACCACTACCACTACCACCACTACCACTACCACTACTACCACTACTACTACTACTACTACTAATAATAATAATAGCAAAATTTGTAAAGTGCGTACACACACTCCGACTGAGCATGCTCTGAGCGCTTTAGAACATGGACAGCATACGAGGAACAGAAAAAAAACGATATATTTACTATAAAAGAATAAACTGTACTAAACGAAAATAAAATCAAATACAAAAAACACATAGAGGAACCAAATAATAACATGTAACTACGCTCACAGAACTCTTCTACCATTACAATCAAAGGGTCCGTCGTATTATACCCATGCAGAACCAAGGTAGGTGAACAATTAACCCTGTGGTTCGCTCAAAACTGACGAATTAACATATTCAAATCTAACAACAACTCTGTGGTTGACAACTTGTTATGGTCAGTTCTCCAGGAAAATAAATAATGCTTCAATGCTGCCCTTTGGTAGGAGAAGTGTAGATTCCACCCTCCCCTTGGGTTTCCACCATCCCCACACTTATTCTCTTGGTCGCTCTGGTGGTTGCTAGGTGACCTGACTGACGACGTTAGTATCATATGACGCCCATGTTTGTTACGTCAAAACCAAGGTCAGGGTCAGGTCAGTCCCATGCCCGGTCCGGGGTAGGGGGACCGCCGGCAGCAGCAAAACAGAACTTTTCCACCCGGTCCTGTCTTGAGCAGATGAGAGAGGTCTGGCATCTCGCGTTCGGTCCATTCTTTAATGTTGGTGACCCAGCTTTTCTCGGACGACCACGACGACGGTCCCTTCAAGGGTTCCTTGTAGGATCGTCTTGGACAGGGTGTTGTGGCGGGTGACGTGACGAACCAGGCGAGCTTGCGCCGTCACTGTTGCAGAAGGGGCTCATGTGGGCCACGAGGGAGGTTACGGTGCTCCGACGTATGCGTTGGTCTTGTGTTCGCGGTACGAAGATGCGGAGCAGCTTTCTCAGGCACTTGTTCTCAAAGGCCTGGAGCTTCTTTTCGTTGCGGCAAGCAGCGTCCAAGTCTCGCAGCGTAGAGTAGGATTGACACTACGAGGACTTGTAACAGCCTGTGCTTGTACTGAAGCTGATTGAGTTGCTTCGCCAGATCCTATCAGCCTGGACATTGCGGATGTTGCCATACCAATCCTGATACGGATCTCTGCTGTACAGCAACATCTCTATCAGGGTGGCACCCAATACTTGAAGCTGTTGACCTCTCCAGTTTCTGGCCGTTCATGACGATGTTGCTGCTGCTGTCGGTGGTGGAAATAATCATTACTTTGCTTTTTCTGAGCTTATTTCCATGCATAGGCCCCCGCTCGCCTGGAGAGTCTGTCCGTCAAATCCTGAAGTCGTTGTTACTGCCTGCATGAGGTCAATGTCATCTGCAAAGCGGAGGTTGCACAGGGGTCTGCCACCAATGGAGATTGAGGTAAGTGGTTGTGAGGTGTCTTGCATGATTTTTTCAAGGAAGATGTTAAAAATGGATGGGAGAGAGTAGGCACCCTTAGGACCCCGATCGTCATCGCGAAGAACTCGCCTAGTTGGTTGTTGAGTAGTAACCGCGCTGGAGGCGTTCTTGTAGAGTGCTGCTACCATCTGGATCAGTCCCTCCTCTATGTTGAATGATCTCATGACCTGCCAGAGTCCATCGTGCCAGACACGATCAAGCTTTTTTGAATCGATGAAGTTATGTATAGTTGACGTTGATGCTCAGGTGTTTTCTATCATAACACGGCAGTTAAAGATCTGTTCTACCGTGCTTCTTCCAGCCCTGAAGCAGCCTGTTCTTCTGCCAGCAGTTCCTCTGCAATAGTTTTAAGCGGTTGAGGATGATTCTGAGCATTACTTTGCTTGGGTGACTTATCAGACTGATGGTTCTGTAGTTCTGGCACTCCTCAGGTTCCTTTCTTAGGGAGTGGGATGATGATAGACTGAGCCCATTCTTTTGGCCATTTCTTTTCTTCCCATATCTTTTGACACAGTGTGGTGAAGGCCTTGGTTGTTGCGTCTCCTCCATGCTTCAGCAGCTCAGCAGGTACTTTGTCCACCAGGTGACTTTCCTCCCTTCAGACTGTGCATAGCTCTCTCACCTCATCAGTGAGGACTGGCAGGTCTTCAGCCTCTCTTGTCCCAGTCTGGTGATGCTGGAGAATGCTGGTGTCTGGCTCGATCTTGTAGTTGTACAAGTCTTGGCAATATTCAGTCCAACGACTTAGTACAGCAGCGTTTTCCGTAAGGAGCTGTCCGGCGCTGTCTTCGAATGACTGTGGCTGGTCGCTGCTGAGTCTTGGTGAGGGCCTTCAGTGTTTCATATGCCTTCTTGCTGTCTCCGGCTTGCCATGCCTATTTCCACGCTGCAACACTGGTCTTCGATCCAATCTTCTTTTGCTCCTTCATCCTTGTTCTGATCTGCTGGTTGACAAGTCTGTACTTGTCTGCTGACGTCGGTCTCGACCTCTCCTCTCTTCAAGGCTCTCCTTTCGTCGCAAAGATCAAGGATGTCGTCTGTCACCCAGGGTTGTTTGCGCTTCCTCTGCTTCCCCAGCACTTCGTCTGCAGTAGAGAGTAGCACCTCTTTGATACTTCCAGCAAAGGGCGTCTATGTCGCAGTCTATAGTAGCCAGGGCTGCAAATTTGCCCCCACCTGGCCTGAAGATCCTCTCTGTGTCCGGATCTTTGAGCTTCTCAAGGTTGATCGGATGCGAGGCTCTTATTGTTGTCACGTCTCAACTTCAGTTTCAACTTGAGGCTAGTGAGGACGAGGTTGTGGTCGCTGCCTATGTCAGCGCCAGGAAAGGACCTCGTTTTGTGCTTTGTTGATGCTTGATTTGAAACGCTGAGGCAGGCAAGATGAAAGTCAATCTGGTTATGGACCAGACCTCCCGGCGAATGCCACGTTACAGTTCTTGACTTCTTGTGCGGGTGGAGGGTATTGGCAATGGTGAGACGTGACTCTGAGCGAAATTCTAGTAGCCGTAGGCCTCTTGCGTTGGTGTGCCTAGGCCAAACTTGCCGACTGTTCCTGCCATTGTTGGTAAGCGTCAGGGCCGATCGTAGCATTCCAGTCGCCAAGGACAAGCAAGATGTCTTTCTTCGGAGTTTTCTTGATGATGTTGTCCAGCTCCTCGTAGAATTCCTCAAACCTCTTCATCTTCGTGTTCTGATGTTGGGGCGTACACTTGTATAATGTGATGTGTGCGGTCGAGCAGAGATTCGGATGGAGATAAGTCTGCTAGAGACTGGAGTGCAGCTGATGACAGTTCCAGCCACCTCCTTGCCTGACAATGAAAGCGACACCACGTTCATGCTTGATTCGTCTCCGCTGAACCAGAGCTTGTGGCCTTCATCTGTAGTTGACTCCCCGAAACCAGTCCATCGGACTTCTGCAAGTCCCACTATGTCCCAGCGGTAACGCTGTAACTCGTGTGTGAGTTCTTTCACTTTGCCGCATTGAAAGAGTGTGCGAACATTCCATGTTCCGATAGTAGTCCCTTGTGTAGGCAGCTTAATTGTAGACTTGGGTGTAGACTTGGTTCCAGTATCACACTTGTCGCCCCCTCCCTGGAGACCACCAGAGGGTGCGCGGTCGTTGGTGATCCGGGCCTCGACCGATCCGGCTTGTTACTTCTATTCTGTTTGCTACCATAAGTCCTTTCAGTGGGCTTTGGCGAACTTGGTGGCGCCCATCTCCTCTCAAGTATTTTGTATTGACGTGCATAATAACACGTCAGCCCCTCACAGCGTTTTGCCCGCCAGCAGAAGCGGTTACCGGGGTGTAGCCAGGTTAAGGACCTGGAGCCAGCTGTGAGAGTTGATTGCCATGTGAGGACCAGTGCTCCCGTCTGTCCCAAGGGGACACTGCTGCCGGAAAGTCAAAGGTGCTTCCTCTACTTAGACACCCCGGACACTCTCATAAAGGAGAGAAAATGACACATGACAAAATGACGTAAAATAAAGTGACGTCGAACTAAATGACGGTCCTCCAGCCAAAGGTCAGCGTCTACATGCAATACAAGCACAGTCCGCAGGCCAAAGATCAAACATGTCATATAAGCTGGAATGCATTCTATAGCACATAGCTGCACAGAACACATCCAACAGACGACATTCAGTCTATTGAACGACGAATGACCCCAGCACACACAAAAGTTCACCGATCCAACGGACATGAAGCTCACTGAACGCGCCGCCGATCGCCAGGCTGAAGGTGGACAAAGAAATTACGACGAATTGCAGTCATCAAAGCAAAGAGGCACTACACTCTACACACACGATGGCAGGCCCATCAAAAATTATACATAAGCACAAGTCCAACACCAGGAGGATGTTAGATAAAACAAAAAAGACGACAGAGCTCTTCCCCTTCCAGCCAGTTGGCCAGGGGACATCACTCTATCAAAACCAAGGCATTGTCGTATACACCATAGAATGACGCAAATCATTATGCAGTGGGTTGCGTCATCGAGTCAGGTGACTTCCACGTGCGATGGTACCGCAGTTCTAAATGCCAAAAGCTAACATTAAACAAATAAACAAACAACACGGAAGTCTGTACCGTGATTCTTTCATCTTCCTACCTCCAGACAGACTCAAAGCGCTTGACACATATTCACACAATGTCAGCACAGATTTTTAGTGCGAGAAACAAATGATAGACAAAATATATACATATAAGTATATACATGGCTTCATATACAAACACGCATACACACACGTCACACACATTAACACATACACGAAACATACCAAGACTAATAATAATTGTTAGTAACAAAATACTACAAAAAATTGTTTTTGGCGAAACATGAAATATTTACAGATTTCAACAATCTAACGCAAGCATAACATGGGGTCGTATTTCAAGTGATGTTCCTGAGTTGTCAGAATAGTTTAGTTTTAGAGAAACACACTGTTCTACCTTGGAGACACCAGGATGACTGTGGATGACTGGCTTCGTCCCCAGAAACGTCTTCTCACATTTCGATTCAGCCTTTCATTCTTCCGCATCACGCGTGCCTCGCTGTCTCCGCCATTGTTCCTAAGGCAGGCCCAGAGACAACCCCCATTGTCCCACTCCAGCGTCTGAGGAGTTCTTTTGTCACCTGGTCTTTGTGTTTTAATTGCACCTTGTAGTTAAGTTAACCGTTAGCAACTAATAAACAGCGGAACTAGTCGGTAACGACCGTTTAATGAGCACAGATTGAAAAACAAACTGCGACATTCTTGTGCATGTAACGACCGGGTGGATGTACAGGTTTTTCCTCGCCCTTTCCATCCTGTGCTTGCGGAGTCTTGACTTTTCCAAGTTGTCCTCCCTTCGTTTCTTCATCCCGTAACATTTATCTATGTGTGATTAAAGTTGATTAAAGTTGTTATCTGTACCGTTCATTTCGATGTTATTGTGGTGTTCGTTCATCAGATGTTGGACAGGAACGTCGTGTCCCTCCTCTGGCTGAGCGAGTGGGTGTGTGCTCGTGCCGCTGTGTGAACGGTTGCGATCGTGCATCAAACATTCTGCTTCTTTAAGCCCACCTGTATAGGTCAGAGTAAACACCAGTGACATGCTACAACCCACACTCCTTCATTAGCACACAGATGATTTCAGATGGTTCTTAGGCTACATACCAGTATCTGTTTTCAGCCCAAAATATAAAATATCTCAATTAAATTGTATTGACGTTTTGTTTCTTTTAGTCGCATTGTAAATTAGTTCATTCATTTTAATAAATGTTCTTTTTTTTTCTTCACTCACAACAGATCCTTCTAGAAAATTCCGAGAAGCAACCCCTGGAAATGATACATTGAACGAAAAAAAAAAAAACAAAAAAACAAAAACAAACACACAGCCAGGAAGCACGTCGTAACAAAACAAACAAAATAAAATGTCATGTACAACCAGCAATCAAAGTGTTCTTGTGAAAACAAAACAAGAAATCGATGAGATAGAGACTCTTTGTTTTCGAAGTGGATAGCCATTCAGAAAACCTTTTTGCTTTGCAGTGTCGGTGACATCAGTTTTATAAACAATGCTGTATAGAACAGCAACAATTAACTATAATAAATATAAAAAGCAACATTTGAATTAATAAATATTTATTTATACATATAAAAAATAAAGTAGGTAAATGTTTAGGACTAAGAGCTTGTAAAACTTGTGTTTTTGTTTTTAATTTCCTCTCTATGGACCTAGCATAATGATAATTCTCCTTTTCATTTACCGTCTGACATAAGAGGTAAAAAATATATCTGTATCTCTTTATAATTGCATCATTTAATTTTTTTTCAGTTGTTCTCTAAATGGTGCTAATTTGTTGTTTCTACTGTAGCTATGTGGGAGTAAGTAAATTTAATAGCATTATTATCAGCGACCACAAGGGGAAGTAAGGGTATAATAAATGTGCAGCCGTCACACATATGAGTGACGTCCCTTCTCCTAGAATAGAAGCAGTTGTCTGCAATTTTAGCATTTTAAATCAGTTTGTTTTGCTTTCAACCCATCTTTATTAACGGTGGGTAAAGCGCTAGTGATTGTAGGTTATCTCCCATTTAAGTTTTGTGTATGTGTGTTTGTGTTTTATTTTGGTTTTTCTTCTGAAGCTAATGCCTGACGTACGGTAGACATGCGTGTACATTTTAACGCTCATAAAAAAAGCTTTACCGTCTATCAATTATTGTTCACGAAAAGAGCTAAAAACAGAGCGAAGCTGTAATCAGCAGTGTCCAAGTAAGTATCTCGTATAAAGCAAACATTGAATGTGTTGGCCACCCTTGCACCCTCTCTATCTATTGCCGTGTGTTGGACCAGCAGAATGGGGTATTATAAGCTTCGTGTCTATGGGAGCCTCACACCGGGTATCTTTTTGCTGAACGTGTATATACACAAAAGAAATCCCTTGGCTGAACAAAATTCTTATGACACAGAAAAAAACATTTACTAAATGGTGTCATGTTTTATTAATTTGTACACGTGTAAACCAGCCAGTGTGATGGAGCGAGGTTTTTACTTAGTTCTGCACGGACCTACTCAGGCGACGTAACTCTTCTTGCAAAAGATAATTGTCGCCATGCGATTGGTCATGACGTCACTGGAGAGGGCGGGGCCTCTAGCTGTCAATTGTGACGCAGACCTCAAACAGACATTTCATTGTAGCTTGTGTTTATTTACGAAGAAACTTCGTAGGTAACTTCGATCTGCTTAATAGGTGTTTTTTATCTAACATTTCGGTAAACCTATGTATTGTAATTTCCATATTACTAACAGGTGAGTTCATTTATGAAATTTCCTCCCCACCAACCGTACGTTCCTGCTTGTGTGTGTGTTAAATGAAACACTTTAAGAATGTATACGGAGTTTTAATAATAATAATAATAATTATTATTATTATTATTATTATTATTATTATTATTATTTGTAAAGCGTGTACTCACACTGCGAAGGGCCATGCTCTGAGCGCTTCAGAACATGGACTGCATACGAGGAACTGGGAAAATAGCATATAAAATATAATAGAATAAACTGTACTAAACGAAAAATAAAATCAACTACAAAACCCACAGGTACCACAATCCCCACGATTATAGCCATGGTCGCTAGAATGGTTGCTAGGTGAAATGGCTGACGACGTTTCATCATATGACGGCCATGTTTGTTACGTCAAAACCAAGGCATTGTCGTATACAACATAGAATGACGCAAATCATTACGCAGTGGGTTGCGTCATCCAGTCGCGTGACTTCCACGTGCGATCGTACCACAGTTCTGAATGCCTGAAGGAAACATTAAACAAATAAACAAACAACAAGGAAGTTTGAATCCATCTTCCTACCTGTAGACGGACTCAAAGCAAAGCGCTTGACACACATTCACGCAATGTCAGTACATATTTTTACTGCCAGAAACAAATGTACGTATATACAAACTATATAAGTACATACATTCCTTCGTATACAAACACGCAGAAACACCTGTCACACACATCAACACATACACGAAACATACCAAGACTAATAATAATTTTTAATAACAAAATACTACACAAAAAATTGTTTCTGGTGAAGCATGAAATATTTACAGATTTTACCAATCTAACGCAAGCATAAAATGGGGTATTTCAAGTGATGTTCCTGAGTTGTCAGAATAGTTTAGGTTTAGAGCAGTGATGTCCAACCTTTTTCGGCCTGCGGACCATATCCGTTTCGGACAGCTGTGTCGCGGGCCACTTCTACGCAAAAATACAAAAAAAAAAAATAAAATGGAATAGAACAGCTACCATTTTCATTAGAATCAAGTTGTACTTACCATTAATTATGTAGTGATTAATGAGATATTTGAAGTTGTCTTGTTAAAAAAAAGTTAGAAATTGTCTGAAAATACATTATAATCGAGGTACCCCAAGTCGATCCGTCCTGATTTCCACAGGAAAATGACGAAATTCAAACGCTGTTTCGGTATTGCTTCCTTATCAGAACCCCATTGTTTTATACCTTGCTAGAAAGCCCGGAGTCTGTATTTTCAATCTCTTTAACGACTGATTCAAATATTAATCAATCAAAAGATCATTAATCTCCTGTGGAATGCAGCGTCCCTCGTTCTCAAACATTGGTTTCCTCCCAAGACGAAAATCTAGAATGAAATCCACCGAAAGATTGAGAGACGCCCCTACGAAGGGATTAATACTTCTCCTTCCCTTTTCTTCGTTTTCTTTTTTTTTCCTCTGAGGTTTTCTTTATTACTAACATGCCGATTTCCTTTACTGTGGGCAGAAGCTTCGTGGGCCGGACGGCACCGTGTCGCGGGCCGCAGGTTGGGTATCCCTGGTTTAGAGAAACACACTGTTCTACCTTGGAGACACAAGGGTTACTGTGGATGACTGGCTTCGTTCTGGGCAAAATGTTGTCAAACCTATTCTGCCAGTCCTGTCAGTATCAAGAAGGTTCATTCTTTTTTTGTTCCAGTACCATTTGTTTGTTTTTTTGGTTTTGTTGTTGTTTTTTTTTATTTTTTTGGAGTTGGATGATCCGGAAGCTTCTTTCACAATGATTTACATATTGAGCATATAGTGGCTACTTTGATTCTGAACATAACAGTTTGCAATATCATTACTTGTAACGCAAGTGTTTTCCAGTTTGTAGAACTTGTCAACACTCTGCTGTTTTTCCTTCAGTGCGATACTTTAAAACTCTCCGCTGCCAAAGTGTTGAGCACTCCTGTTCAGAAGACTGATTTTTCAGTCAAGGCAATTCAGAGATATCACTCGAAAATACAAATACAGGAACGAACTGATGTTAAGTAATAAATTTTAGTCCTTCTAACTAGATGGGTTTTGTGCTCCTTTAAATGCATAAAAGTAAAGTGAGATGCAATAAAACAGCGAAATACTATGCAAAAGAGAGAGAAAAAAAGAATATTTTTGTTGGTTTTTCTTTTTACACAGTACAATTTAAGGCTTTATTGCAAGGAAATACTGTAATTTCTTGATCCCTTAAATAGCTGAGAAAAGTATTTTGTTCTGTTTTTGTTGAAACTATTCTAAAAGTAGTTTTTTTTTCAAACAACGCTTACTGTTAAACATCAACGCGCGCACGCACGTACACGCAATAAAAATAAATAAATAAAATAAGACGCTAACAGAACAAGAGGAAAAAGGAGAAATAATTTAACGAGAACAGTTCTAAAGCGAGTAATTTTTAAACTTGAAAATTATTTTTTTTATTTCTAAGTTTTGATTTGAAGTAAAACATTTTCTGTTTTACCACAGAAATACTAAACACTAGGTGGCTCTAACGAAACACAAGACATTCGGATAAAAGAGACTCTCCAAAGAAATTTCAGTCAATGCCCGCTGCCTTTACATAAAAACATTTTAAAGTAACAAAAATAAAGTTACCAGAAAAGCAAAATAAATTAAAAAGAATTTAAACTCCGAAAATCGTTTTTCCGCGAATGTTATTCGACTTTGATTGTCCCGACAGTGAGATGCGTGTGTCTGCCACCCACTGATTAATGGCGGTCTTACAAAGCTAATACAGAAAATAAAAGACAAAAAGTTGAGAGGACGAAGCTTTATAAAGTGGAGTATCGACACACAGCTGAGTCACTGCCATGCTTTGCCTCACCGTGAGTCGTCAGGTGTGCTCAGCGACTACACTCTTCTGTAGTATTCTATAGCTCGCAGCCATCTCAACATTACTATTATTAAGTAGTTGCAGAGTTTAAAAATCTTTGTAAAATCAATGTCCTTCGATAAAATCAGTGAATGGAAGAAAATAGTAAGAAAATAACATTATTACCGTAGGTTATGGTAAATTTAAACGATATCATGACGAGCTGTTGATTTCGACTGCAAAGTAATGTGAACAGACTCTGTTACTAGAAAGAATTATAGAAGGAATAATTAGAAGGTAACTATACATCGTTCGAACAAAAATTTTGTATACATAACAAGCAGTTCTGTGAAATGAGTCAACAAACAGTTTTATGTGCTGCATTAGATTGTTTAATCATCGATTTCATACAAAATCTGTTAGAAAACACACCTGGCATCGTAACTATGAAGCGAGGGAAGGTCGTTGGCCTCGAAAAAGGTGAAGAACTAAGTGTCTTGTTTCCAAAGCCATGTGGTGGTGTTCAGACCTCACAAATGTTGTTTTACTTCTAGAGCCGTAGTTACAAGGTGACAAAATTACCCTTGAGTTCAGAGACAAGAAATAGTGTCGGTGGGATTGGACACTGCTTTATCCATGTTCGCCTGAAAGAACGACCTACTCTCACTTTATATCCACTGACCACTTTCCTTGCCTGCGTGAGCCAACTTTTTTATATAATTTTGACCAGTGGCACTCGTCACCTGATAGCTCTGTTGTTCCGTGACTGTTCCCATAAAAGATTTCTAAGACTGTTATTTACATGACTTCAAAACACAAGACTTCCGTTTTGTTGTAACAAATCAGCAACAGCAACAGCAACAGCCTTCTTTGTTTTTTAATGAATATTCTGCTGCTGATAATGATGACGACAATAATGATGACTTTTTCATGAATAATTTTTATATTATTTTTTTTTTTTTTTGCAGATGCGAAATCATGAACAAAATAAATTTTGTTACGAATATTTATTTCCTAGTTTGCTTACTTCAAATCAATGTCGTTGCAAAAACCAGCGACAACAAAAAATTAGAAGAAGAAAATATTCCCAAGGGCATAGTGCTGCAAGATTATCTCCCATTTTCACTAGAATCTACCAGTCTGTTTGATTTCAAACACACTGACCGTTACGTGTCTGTAGAAAAAGGTGAAGATGACAAGTCTGATAACGTGGTGACACACGTACATGGTGTGAGCAACACCAGCTCTGCCACCGAGCCACTGGCGAGTGTCAATACGTTTGACGACCTGACTACAAGTTTACCTTCACCTCATTGGCACTTACAGCTTCACGAATGTGCCAACCGCTCGCACATTTATCCCGTGAAGGGGAGCGAAGGGAGCATCCTCATTTCGCTCACACAGACAGACAACTCACAGACATACTCGGTCGTCCTTTCCTGCACCATCGAGCTGCAAGTTCCCCAAGGAATGGTGGCTCACGTGTGGACGTCAACAAAAATAACAACGGGTGAAAAAAAAGTCATTTTAACTGATGAAGACAAAGTGGTTATATTTGATGATGATGTCAACGTCCTCCCCACTCAATTTTTCACTTACTCCAATATTGTGAGGCTTCAGCTGATGGTAAGTAGCAAAATATACGGTTTTCAGCTGAACGTGAACTTCACGGCAGTCCCACAAGGAACTCGTCCACAACTCACCACTACCTTCCTCTCCTCAACTACAGGTATTTCATTCAGATTACAAGACATCTGTTACTCTTTGTTGCCAGACGCTTGTCCACTACATTTTATGGCTATTTCTTTGTACTTAACTGTGGGTATTTTTTTCTGATTCATATTAAACATGTTTATTTGTGTTTTATCCTGTTTGTTATCTGCCTCTAAAATATCGCTCTTTCAATTGTGTTAGCTAGTTTTTCTTAGTTATTTATAACAGTATTATGGTTGTTTTAGTCATACAGCAATTTCTTGATGTATCTTTTGTAATTGGTGACAACGTACCCAAATAAGAAAAAGCGTTCGGTATTTAGCTACGGTTCTATTTGTCCTCTAGCCAAGTTACAGTTTTATTTTTTCATTACATATTAAAATAAAAACACAATATAGCTGCCAAGAGTTTTAAGACAAAATGTGTGAGCCTTCCTTCATATTATGATAGTTTCAGGAAGGCTCACACATTTTGTCACGTGTAACAAGATGCTTAGTGTTCTCAAGAAGCTGGTGATCACAATCTCTGACTAGCAAAAAATCCGTGGATTTTCTTTTTTTTTTTCAAGTTATTCCTGATTGGCCATGTATTCTGACTTCTACGAAATATAATGAAATCATGCAAGTACGTGTCTGCTATACAAAGCATTTAGCTACGATAAATGAGGATCTTAATGTGGGGGCAGAATTGAAATTTGAGTTTAACTGAGGCAATAAGGATAGTCATGGAAAGTAAGACAGTATTTGAAAGAAGAAAATTCACTATCGCTCATACCCAAACGTTCATTGTCCTTGTTCTACAATGTATTTTTATTTAGTACTTACACTTTGTAATAAATTGTCTTTGAAATATCTTTTAATGCACTACATGACTGATGTAGGTAAGTGTTTATTGAGAAACCATGGGTTGAATTAACCAGAGTCAAGTGCGATTTATAGTAGGTTTGCTGGTGTTATTCAGATACACACTTACAAATATAAAAAAATATTTAGAAATATATTCATTTGTGAATCAATCATTAAAATTGATTACGGTTATTAACAGGCTATATAGACACGTCCCAACAAAGCGAAAATAGAGATTACCATCCTTTCATAAGCACGTGGACTCACCTGGTGGCACCTGAAGACCATGCTATTGTTATGAACATTTATCTTTATGAAGACAACCTTTACTGTTTTTCAAGAAATTTTTTAATAATAATACAAACGGATTCAAATGCCATACAATACAATGCCTGTGCTCTACAAAAATATTCATCCACTGAACCTGTTATTTACCACGGAGGTGTACGTGTACAGTACAAAAGTTTCACCAAATATGACCGGCCCTTCTTCAGAATACAGTTCTCGTTCCACCACGTGTCGGCACTACCTGTTCAGCTGTCTGACGGCAGGTGGAACTGCTCGGCCGTGCGATGGGAGGACATGCAGCATCACTTCCCGTGTAACTTTGTGTCTAACTGTGTGGGCGGCGAAGATGAAGCTGGATGCTGGTCAGGTGACAGCACGTGCAGCCCGGGGACATTCCAGGCTGATGGCCGCTGCTTTTCACTTACATTTTTAGATAAGGAAGAAATAACTTGGATCAATGCACATGAACAGTGTCAGAAGCGAGGAGGACAGTTGCCGAGTCTGAGCACCAGACAGGTGTGGGAATCTGTGACAGACATTTTGGTGAGGACTGACAAATGCACTTATTTGTTCATGGGCGCCAGGTCAGCTTCTCCGACAATATCCGTGATGTAAGTACTTGACACTGATTTTTATTTCTATTCATTAATATGACAAAATTTACAAATGGCGCAAAAATACAGTGATCAATAGCTTCTTTTGTGGTTTTATTGTTTTCCTATTTCTTATTTCGCTACTATCTGTCGCAGGTATAGAAACAGCTGGATGTGGTCAGACGATACAATCGCCCATTTCTTCAAACTGTCTGCACTGTGGCTTCTTCCTCTTAATATTGACTTTTGCACGTCTTTGGGGAATGTATCTATAAACTACAAAACAAGTAAACTGATGATGGTCACGTGTCAAGAAACCTTTGTTGTTTCTTGTCTTTTGTGTGAGATCCATGGAACTTTAAGTCCCTATGAAAACAATGAACTGCCAGAGATCAGAACAACATCAAGTTTAATTTTCATCCAGGTCAAGAATTGTATATTTTATACGAATGTTGTTATTGCTTTGCTACACCGCAAACAGCACAAACAAAACATGCAGAAATAACTTCTTTACAATTAAAGGTTAAATACTAGTCAAGCAAACAAAGCCTCACAACTCCTGAGATGTACAGAGTACGGCAAATTGAGCTGATCTTACGGGGATCATGGTATGCAATATGACAGGTGTAAGAAACATGTTCATCAAGAGACATGTCAGCAGACATAATGTAACCTACGTTACCTGTTGATGTCACAAAAGGAACATAAGCATCGCCTTCACGAACAGAGAAAGGCAGTGAAGGCTAAATTCTGTCTCTTCCTCTTTAAGAAATGAAAGCTTCTGTTTTTTGTTTTTTTGTTTGTTTATTTGTTTTTTTATATAATTCAGTTTTAATTTGTTTTACTTCAACCATAGTCAAATGCGAGAAATATAATCTTTGCTGCTCTGGAAAGCCGGAATTTCCATAGAAAGTACTGTCTGTCGCGTAACCATCCCCAACGTCCCCGGATGCACGCTCGCTACCGCTCAAGCAGCCGCACAAACACACAAACACACAAACACACAAACACACAAACACTCGCTAGGCCAAGACGGCGCGAGACGTTCTCGTCGAACCGCAGCTAGGCGGCAGACCACAGAGAAATAACAAAGTCTAAATGAATGGTGAAAAACAAACAAATTTATTACACACATAAAATAATATTAAGGAAACGTCTCAGACACACATGCACACCCACATTTTAAGAAAAAACTCAGCTCATGCGTGACACGCACCGCGGGTCAGGGCTATTCGGTTCGTCGGACGGACACGCTTACACAAGATGAACGGTCACGTGATTCCCCCATCCGCACTCTAACCTAAGATCTGCGAGGTACGGGAGGCACAACGCAAACAGCAAAACAAATGGCCGACACGCGACGCTGTCCATGAATGAGACTGTACTGGTTGTACTGTGGAGAACATGACAATCGCCCACAGTAGGCAAGAGCGGCAACCACTCAGCTGCCGCGTGTATCCATGTCTTCCTCCCGTAGATGCTGGTTAAGGGACGACCTAGTGTCTAACATCAGTTTACGGACAGTGAACCCAGACCGGCACCACAACCCCTCAGCTCGTCGACTACCCGTCTTAGCTCTCTGAATAGTTTAATACCTTGACCTTTACAAACAACTCTCTAAATGATGCTAAATGTTGAACTCATTTTTTTCTAGTATTTAATATTGTTTCAAGATAAAATATTATATTTAAGTGTTTGACTTGTTCTGATCGTTATGTCTCATAAGACTTGACGAATCTCAACATAGGCTTAATATGTGTAACAGTCAGGCTACATACAGTGTCCCGATCATCACTTCACACACGTGTTTCTGGCGTGTGACGAGGTCTCTAGATGCTGGGGCAGTACAGATGGCGCTACACACTCCTGTCCACCACCACTGACACCATTGCCTCCATTTCAATGTGTCGGCGTGCATCAGAGTGTCCCGTACACGCTAGTCTGTGATCATCGTGCTGACTGCAAAGACGGGAGCGACGAAGACTTCTGCTACTTTCCACCCTGCCACCCTTTGTCTCCTTTTCGCTGTGCAGGCAGGAGGGTTTGTTGATTTTCTGTTGACTTCTTACATGAGTATTGTTATGATCATACTACAGAAGGTAGAAAACGTCAGCACTCAAGACATTTCTCAAAATTAACGAGTCTTTGTCTTGAGAAAAGGATTATTGGAGATAACATTATTATTTAAACGTTTTAATAATAATTTGAAAACTTTGTTTATATTATAGGTTTGTTTGATTGCTACAAAGTTAAAACTCTATTGTGTGTGCAGTGTGTCGAACAGTGGGAGCGCTGCAACGGACAAGTAGACTGTGATGATCGTGCCGATGAAGACCGATGTCTAACATCACTCTTCCAAGAATACGACAGGGTTGAGGTAGAACTCCCTGAAAATTTGATTTCAATTCAAAGGAATGTTTATTTTTTCACCATACAACAATCTTAAATATAATAAATCTGAGATGTTTTTCTGTCCGGAATCACACTTCACGTGTGTCAGCCTTGAGCAGGTGTGTCTGCCTGTCTACCTCCGATGTAACGGGGTCAACGACTGTCCTGGTCACGAAGACGAGGCGGCATGTGACAGGTACACGTGTCCAGGCTTCTACCGCTGCCGCGCCTCTCAGGTGTGTGTTCACGAGAGTCACGTGTGTGACGGGATCTACCATTGTCCTCTACATGATGATGAAATATTGTGCAATGAAACATGTCCACACAACTGTGTCTGTCACGGCTGGGCTTTTGGTTGTTCTGGTATCTTCCATGCTGCTAGCTACCCTAACCTTCGATACGTTAATGCCAGTGGGACAGCAATGAACTTGATTGATTTTGAAAGTAATATCTACCTCGTTCATCTCATTCTAGTTCGGTGTAATATAAGCAGGTTGCATGAGGTGACATTGCCTAATCTCCGCATTCTGGACCTCAGCAGCAATCAACTAACTCACTTTAGCAGCAATTTGTTTACTGGTCTAACAAGACTAGAGTCTCTTAAATTAAGTTTTAATCCATTGAATGTTTTGTTTTTCGCGAACGCTACACAAACATCGTCTCTGAAATTTCTCGACCTTTCTAACGTATTACTTTCGAAATTAGAATTCGGTAACAGTCTCTTTTCGGCACTAACAACACTAAATCTTTCCGGTAGTGGCTTAGATCACGTGGCAGAATTGAGCTTTGAGAGAGCAAGAAGTTTAAGTTTATTGGACCTGAGACGTTGCCCTATGACTATTTTTCCAAGACAAATATTTTACAATCTCACTAAACTACAGGAAATATTTACTGACAACTACAAGCTGTGCTGTCCGGCCATACTGCCCCCAGGTTTCAACGTGCTCAACTGCCACGCTCCTTCCGATGAAGTTTCTTCCTGTGACGATCTGCTGCGATCCGGAGTCTACCGAGCAGGAGTCGCCATCTTTGCCTCACTGGCGCTGCTGGGAAACCTCAGCTCCTTGGTTTACCGTTTGATGTTGCACAAAACGTCAGGTAACGTCGGGTATGACGTCTTCGTCACCAACCTGTGTGTGGCCGACTTTCTGATGGGTTTGTACCTGTCAATAATCGGTATCGCCGACTTCCGCTCCAGAGGATCCTATGTCTGGGAGGATGTCGGGTGGAGAAACAGCAGTTTGTGCAAACTGGCAGGTTTTACGTCTTTACTGTCATGTGAAGTTTCCGTCTTCATCATCTTTCTCATTACAGTTGACCGTTTCCTTGTTCTCCGTTTTCCTTTCAGCCAGGTGCACTTTGGTAAACGTTCAGCGCAGTGCGCATGCGCAGTGTCGTGGCTCACAGGTGTGGCCGTGGCGGTTGTTCCTCTACTGCCGATGACGTCACACTGGCAGTTTTACAGCCAGACAAGCATCTGTGTTCCGCTTCCTACCTCCAGGGTACAATTTCCAGGCCGCGGATACGCTTTTGGAGTTATTATTATTTTAAATTTTATTTTATTTATTTTGATTCTTACTGGACAGGCTTTGATTACTGGTCTGTTCACACCAATTCTATGTCTGCACAAAATACATCGAAGGCAAGAAAAGAGGTTACTATTGCCAGACGTCTAATCACAGTCGTGATGTCCGACTTCTTGTGCTGGTTTCCTGTCGGCTTAACGGGAATCCTTGCGTCCAGTGGTATCCCTATATCCGGAGAGGTCAATGTGGGGATCGCCATTTTTGTTCTTCCTATTAACGCTGCTGTCAACCCATTCCTGTACACCATCAACATCTACCTTGAGCGAAGGCGCCTAAGAAGGGAGGAAGAAAGACGGATGCGTATCGTGAATCAACTAAATTTGCCAATGGACTCGCTGGTAATACAAAGGCCACGTTAACTACTATGACACTATAGAACTTCTGAAAACGTTGCTTTCGGTTAGAACATTTTTGCATAAGTAGCTGCAGGAAATGTTGCAGGATAATAGTTAAGAAAGAATAAGATATTAGAATGATAAGCTCAACTCGGTCAGCTTGTCAGTCATTCAACTTCCCACTAACTCCCTGACGTTTGCGCGTTGTTCTTTACACAAAACAACTCTACCTCTTTTGTACGACTGTATATACTTAATCATTTCAGCTTACGAAAATACAAATAGTGTTAAAAATAATTCGCTAGTAGATGGATTAATTAATACTCATCGCAATCTCAGATATATTATTGTTACTTATTAATGGTCTCTAATTTAAAAGCAGTCCTTGGTGAAAGTTCCTTTCTATTTGTTTAACTTAAGACAAAATAAAGTGTAAAGTTCAGTACAACACTGCTTTTACTTTCCAGGCGTATCCTCGGGTTACCTCAGACCTGATTTACAATGTTTTGTGGTTACGAATATGTCTCATTGACTTTATAAAGCAGACCTGGGCAAGGGGCTGCCCGCGGGCCCGCCTCCTGTCTCTTACCGTCCCGCCCGCCAGTATATATACTATATATACATTAATGGGTAAAACTGAGTTAACTATATTAGTCCGGCCGTCTAAAACCATCCCAATTTCTCATGCGGAAACTTGGGAATATTAATTGCCCACCCCTGGTATAAAGCCTTGTTTTGGACTTACGTGGTTTTACGTCGTCAACGTAACGCAAACGGCTGCGTGGCGTCGACTGAGGTGCTAAAAGTCATCTGTCTCTGCTCTGTCACCTTCCTGTGCTCCCTCTCTCTGATCCGCCGAGTCTCTTCTCTCGTTTCGTCTGCACTTTGCCCTTATATACCTAGGATAAACTTTTCCGCGATGCACCTATATGGCCGGGCTCATTGTGATTTTTAACCCCAGCTAATCACTGCCGAATAGCCTTTCTCGCTGTGCATCAGCAGATCCCACAAACAGCAAACAACAATCCGCCGGCCCGCTAACACTAACAACAACATCGTCGGACTACCGACCCCCTACAATGACATTAGCCAGGTCCATTAGTCCGTGGCCAGACCCCAACACTCACGGCCCAAATCCCGGTCCTTCACTCCATGGCTGATCTCCCGGCTCTGCTGTCTGTGCATTCTGACTGTTACAAACGAGAAACAAATTACTCATTCAAATCTATTTAAAATATCAAAAAATATTAAAACATTAACAATTGAACATACAAAACCCCGAGATGTACAAAAATACAAATACCTCACCTTATAGGAAGACAGCCTCCACTCCCCTACACGTGGTGTCTCGGCACTCGCCGTGTGTCCTCGGGAAGTGAAGCGCTGGCCTGCAACAGTTCATTTAAATCGTCCAATTATTCCAATTATTCATTCATCAGGACACACAGCCACCACCGTTGTGCGGCTGTTATCTCTATGTCACAATCTGTGACAGGGCTTCAACTCTATTTTAGTTGACCGCCAAAGTTGCAAGATTTATCCACCCCGCAAAAGAGAACGAAACAAATGACAGTAAATAAGAGGACTATTGTATGAGGGATGTAAATATAAAAACTATAACGATTCATGCTGATAATAATTATGAATACATGTACCTACTTACAAGTATATTTTGCAGGTGTACTTCAGTACATCTCACATCACGTCTATAAATATATCTATAGGTATACACTACGTTGTATTCAAAAACAATAATTCGAACTCCATCTCCTGTTCGATAAATACTCGTTTCCTATGAAATGCTGATCTTTATAAGATATTTGAAGGTGATATCAATACGCAATACAAATACAGATAAATAAATAGTACAAACAGTGCTTGAAGACAATTAAAGCTCAACAGATGTTCAATACGACTGTAACTACTAGTCGACTAAGAGGTTACTTCTTGAGTTCTGAGTGACCTGTGTGTTAAATAAGAGCGAACACGGGTAAATCTCTAAAATGGCGGATATAGTAATCGGTTGTCGTGTCTAGGAGTCGTGGACCGCTGCACTTTTTGCAGCAATGGGTAATCTTTCTCCTTTGCAAGCCGATTGCCAGATCAAGTACAACTTTATTTGTAGCAGGTCTAGAACAAGGCATCATATCAGTGTAATTTAACCAATGAGGCTATTACACGCCGGTTATTTAGGTGAAAATTTTCATAGGGAGTGGCTACTGTATGTTGTTGAATTTGCTGACAGCACGATGTTGGTAGCACTTAAACACAATCACAATTCTCATCTGTCGAGTTTTTATGTAGTTACCATCTGCAAAGTATTTTTAGTTAACTTTTGCGGCAATTTGTAACATAATAATTATATTTTATTTTTCTCTTTACATTCATTTGTTTAGGTAAAAACAATTAAATCGCTATCTGACATATCTCCGATATCACGTTAACCACCGTTTAGGACGTACTGCACATGCGCGAAATACCTCATTGAATGACCTTAAAATATTTATCTCTATTTTACCTTTATTAGTCCAACAGCCCATGAGTAAAGTCTATGCTATAGTTTATAGACCTGCATATACAACAAATGGTTATATTTGTGAGTGTGCCAGGCTTCTAGTCCAGTAAATGAATACATTACCACTGCAAGAACCTATAAGGTAACTGTTTGTTGTTGTTGAAGGAATGTTTTAATATCTGGGATGAGTAGATGACAGCCACCATTGTTAGTGACAGAATACAATCAGCAAATGGTCTTTACCTCTAGCACTGATGAAATGTTAATCATCATGAAGCAGCCTAGGAAATATGGTAATACATATTTCAACGGCAATGTACACAAGGCGGACTATAAGAGACATTGTTCTCATTTTTTGATAAATTTGAGAGTGTGCGAAGGACGTATCAACACAATTATAGTGAAGAAATCGGATATAGTAGGAGGCAGTTCTGTACAGAATGTACTAGAGGGTCAGTCCATCAGTAACTATCGCCTGTGTAATCTCCTATACTCAGACACACTACAGACTTCGCTAGTCTCTCCTGCCTTTTCCCCAACTACTGTGTCTCACCTTTGCCGATGACACCATGTCAGATATCATCGTGAATGCGCTTCATTATCTTAATTAATGTTATTGTAGCTCGTGTTTATTTACGAAGAAACTTTGTAGGTCGCTTCAATCTGCTTAATATGTTTTATTAACTAACGTTTTGGTAAACCTGTATATTGTACTACTACTACCACTACTACTACCACCACCACTACCACTATTACTACTACTACTACTACTACTAATAATAATAGCAAAATTTGTAAAGTGCGTACACACACTCTGACTGAGCATGCTCTGAGCGCTTTAGAACATGGACAGCATACGAGGAACAAAAAAACTACACATTTACTATGAAAGATTAAACTGTACTAAACGAAAATAAAATGAAATACAAAAAACACAAAGAGGAACCAAATAATAACATGTAACTACGCTCACAGAACTCTTCTACCATTACAATCAAAGGGTCCGTCCAATTATGCCCATGCAGAACCAAGGTAGGTGAACAATTAACCAGGGATGGGGAGTAGCTGTAGCTAGGCTACAGCTACTGTAGCTGGCTACAAATTTTGTAGCTTGTAGCTTAGCCGGCTACAAATTTAAAAAAGTAGCTACATTTTAGAAAGTAGCTGTAGCTTGGCTACATGTTGGCTACTTTCACGACCATTCGTCGACAGTGTGTCAGCAAGACGACGACAGCCACTGCTCTCACTGCTCGGTGTCTTGACAGCCAGACACCCACGTGTCTCGCACGCTCAGTAACCGGAAGTACTGTGTCGTCCAAAAGTGGCGGGAGCGGTATTTGTTTCATTTGAAAAACGAAGATGGACGTACCCCATCAATTTCCAGCCTTATTTGAAAATTTTTTACATTTGCGAAGCCACAAAATGTGCGGTATAGTTTCAAATGCAAGAATTGTTGAGAGATTGTTCAGTCTGGAAGGACTTATCATGACAAAAGCTGCGCAGTAGGGTAAAAAATAGCAACTTCGAGGCCCAAAGTTCTGTCAAATTCAATCCATGAAGGACTAAAAAGAATGTAGATTTGTTTTAAGGTTACCGGTACACTCCAAAAATTAAAATCCATATTTTAAATATCTTTAGGGGTTTTTAAAATATAGAGTAACAAAATAACATAAATATAGCACTTTAAAACTGTTTTGAGTACCTAAAGTGAAAATTGTGACTTTAATCAACGATTTTTGTTTCAAAAACGTACAATCATTTAAAAAACAAATTTACACAATACCATAAGTCATATACCAAAGGTGTTGGATTTTTTGTAAACTAGAGGCACTGATAAGAAAACTGATGCCTAAGGCGTTTTGATATCTCAAGATTTCTAGGAGATATAAAAAATCAGACATGGTACCCCCCGACTCAGTGTGAATGTGGCAATTAAATATTTAGAAAAATGTTAATTTTATCAAAAGTAATGTTTATATCATATTCTCAAATGCATCACATTGTAGCTTATGCATTTCTAAACAAAATTGCAAAATTTTACTGCTGTAGCACAAGCCAATCTTGAGAAATATGTTTTTATAGTTTAGGACTGGATGTCAAAAACGACAAACAGAGAAATTCAAGCTAAAGATTTAAAATAAATATATCTTGTATCAGATCATTTTTTGAAAAATATATTTCAGTGTTTATATGCTACATTTGACATCCTACTATATAATTAAGTCTATTCTAGTATGCCAGGACTATACTTTCACCCTATCAGCTTTTGGAAAACAATTAGTTTTGTGTTCCTTCTTTGTTTTCAGTGTCAGTGTTAGAAAAATATGCTTATGATCTGCTTGCCTAAATTAGATTAAACAGTGTTTTACTTATATTCCATGCAAACTCATTTATTTTCAATGGTCTGTTGTTCATTGTCACAGTATTGATAAGAGGTTGACATTTTTCATCACCACATAACCTAACTTATTGAAAATTCCACCAGGTACCTGATACTAAGCATCGTTTAGTTTTCATTTCTAAGTAATAGGGAACAAATAGTTATAGAAAACAAATGTTTATCGGAAAACTTATATAATTTCTTTTGTCAGTAAAACAGGATGAGGAAAAATATCCAGAAATGTTTTAATATAATCGTAAAATACGTGTACTTATTGTGTGAAAAAGGCCGGGGGGGAGGAAGGTGCAAGGAATGAATGAAAGCATTTATGGATTCACTAAATAAAATTGTCGGTATATCGCAAGTTCTCCGTTTCATTATTATAATAAAAACTTTGTAAAGCAAGTAATAGTGTTTTGTGTGTATGTTTGATGTTTGTGTATGTTGCTACAGCCAGCTGGCTACAGCTAACTTGTTATAACATCAGCTTTTAAAAGTAGCCAAAAGAAGCTGGCTACATTTTAAAAGTAGCCCAAAGTAGCTGGCTACTTTTTGCAAAATTGTAGCTGTAGTGTAGCCGGCTACATTTTGAAAAAAAGTAGCTGTAGCCTAGCCGGCTACAAATTAAAAGCAGCTTGCCCATCCCTGCAATTAACCCTGTGGTTCGCTCAAAACTGACGAATTAACATATTCAAATTTAACAACTCTGTGGTTGACAACTTGTTATGGTCAGTTCTCCAGGAAAATAAATAATGCTTCAATGCTGCCCTTTGGTAGGAGAAGTGTAGATTCCACCATCCCCACTGGTTTCCACCATCCCCACACTTATTTTCTTGGTCGCTATGGTGGTTGCTAGGCGACCTGACTGACGACGTTAGCATCATATGACGCCCATGTTTGTTACGTCAAAACCAAGGCATTGTCGTATACACCATAGAATGACGCAAATCATTACGCAGTGGGTTGCGTCATCCAGTCAGGTGACTTCCACGTGCGATCGTACCGCAGTTCTAAATACCAAAAGCTAACATTAAACAAATAAACAAACAACACGGAAGTCTGTACCGTGATTCCTTCATCTTCCTACCTCCAGACGGACTCAAAGCGCTTGACACATATTCACACAATGTCAGCACAGATTTTTAGTGCGAGAAACAAATGATAGACAAAATATATACATATAAGTATTTACATGGCTTCATATACAAACACGCATACACACACGTCACACACATTAACACATACACGAAACATACCAAGACTAATAATAATTGTTAGTAACAAAATACTACAAAAAATTGTTTTTGGCGAAACATGAAATATTTACAGATTTCAACAATCTAACGCAAGCATAACATGGGGTCGTATTTCAAGTGATGTTCCTGAGTTGTCAGAATAGTTTAGTTTTAGAGAAACACACTGTTCTACCTTGGAGACACCAGGATGACTGTGGATGACTGGCTTCGTCCCCAGAAACGTCTTCTCACATTTCGATTCAGCCTTTCATTCTTCCGCATCACGCGTGCCTCGCTGTCTCCGCCATTGTTCCTAAGGCAGGCCCAGAGACAACCCCCATTGTCCCACTCCAGCGTCTGAGGAGTTCTTTTGTCACCTGGTCTTTGTGTTTTAATTGCACCTTGTAGTTAAGTTAACCGTTAGCAACTAATAAACAGCGGGACTAGTCGCTAACGACTGTTTAATGAGCACAGAGTGAAAAACAAATTGCGACATTCCTGTGCATGTAACGACCGGGTGGATGTACAGGTTTTTCCTCGCCCTTTCCATCCTGTGCTTGCGGAGTCTCGACTTTTCCAAGTTGTCCTCCCTTCGTTTCTTCATCCCGTAACATTTATCTATGTGTGATTAAAGTTGATTAAAGTTGTTATCTGTGTCGCGTGTCAGTGATTGTGCTGTCATCCTTGTATGCCTCCCATACTGAGCTGGCCCATCGTTAGGTGTTTTCTTCACGCTTTTGTCCCCTCTTTGTCTTACGTCTTGCGCGCGCGCGCACAGCTTCCTTGATGCGTCATTTTACTTTTTCCTTCTTTGACGTCATGGGTAGTCGTCATCAAGTAACAGACGGTGCTGGACCGTGGCCATGACAGTCAGAGTTTTTCGTTTTGTGTCGACCGATCTGCCACAAGCCGTTTTGGGTGAGTAGAGACCCATTCTGTCGGGTTCCACACCATTCTAGTCTGTAAGGGGCCTTTGGGTGGCGGTGGAAGTGCAAGTGAGAGAATCTTTTTATGTTCAAAGCCGTAGTCCGATGTTTAATTGCAAGACTTGTACTTTGTTAGGTTAACGTTCGTGATCGCCGGGTCGCGAAGCTTGTAGCGCGTACTCGTTTCCCGTTGTATGGATTTGTGTAAGATCAACATTAGATTTTTGACGAATCTTAGGATTAGTCCTATGGTCAGAGATATGTATCGGTGTGAAAATATTGTTTTAGAAATTGAGCAGTTTCGGGACACGCCTGTTGATTGTAAGAATTGTTTTATCTACAGGCTTATTTTTTGTTCTTCTTCACTCTTCCACCTGTTGTTATTTTTCGCTCTTCCTTCGTGTCACCGTGTCTTCACATCCTTTGTTCGCGTTGCTGTCCGTCATCGTGTCGAGCGTCCACCCTGCACCATCATCATCATCTCGTCGGCGAGTGAACTCGCGACTATGCTGCACCAGTGTGCGGAAAGGCTTTCGACTGAACACCTAGAGCAGGAATCTTCGAGCAGGAGCTTACGTGGCCAGTGGCCGGCCAACATCATCGCATCTGGACGAGAAGACAGAGGGGTGGGGGTACGTCTTTAGAGCGGCAAGCAAGGCCAGAGGGCGGGCTGCCGTCTGTGGACATCTTCAACGGACTTCTAAACTGTCACCCTGCAGTGCGTGCGGGTGATGTATTGTATAAACGGTGACTGAGATTAGCCTGTGCACAGGGCAGCTGATTTGTCTTATTTTAATTTATCTATTTTTTTGTTTGTTGGATTGTTCGCGCTGATCTATATTTGTTCATGTGAGAGTGTGGAATGTTTGATTTTTGATTCCTATCAGTATTATTTTTGTGGCTATTAAATTAGTTTTGTTTGTTACGTGAATTTTGTCTTTGTCATTTCTGTGTATGGTCTGCGCTCAGTTGAAGTTCGACTGGATTCGTCGCGGTCACGCGACAATCTGTACCGTTCATTTCGCTGTTATTGTGGTGTTCGTTCATCAGATGTTGGACAGGAACGTCGTGTCCCTCCTCTGGCTGAGCGAGTGGGTGTGTGCTCGTGCCGCTGTGTGAACGGTTGCGATCGTGCATCAAACATTCTGCTTCTTTAAGCCCACGTGTATAGGCCAGAGTAAACACCAGTGGCATGCTACAACCCACACTCCTTCATTAGCACACAGATGATTTCAGATGGTTCTTAGGCTACATACCAGTATCTGTTTTCAGCCCAAAATATAAAATATCTCAATTAAATTGTATTGACGTTTTGTTTCTTTTAGTCGCATTGTAAATTAGTTCATTCATTTTAATAAATGTTCTTTTTTTTCTTCACTCACAAACAGATCCTTCTAGAAAATTCCGAGAAGCAACCCCTGGAAATGATACATTCAACGAAAAAAAAAAACAAAACAAAAAAACAAAAACAAACCCAAACACACAGCCAGGAAGCACGTCGTAACAAAACAAACAAAATAAAATGTCATGTACAACCAGCAATCAAAGTGTTCTTGTGAAAACAAAACAAGAAATCGATGAGATAGAGACTCTTTGTTTTCGAAGTGGATAGCCATTCAGAAAACCTTTTTGCTTTGCAGTGTCGGTGACAGCAGTTTTATAAACAATGCTGTATAGAACAGCAACAATTAACTATAATAAATATAAAAAGCAACATTTGAATTAATAAATATTTATTTATACATATAAAAAATAAAGTAGGTAAATGTTTAGGACTAAGAGCTTGTAAAACTTGTGTTTTTGTTTTAATTTCCTCTCTATGGACCTAGCATAATGATAATTCTCCTTTTCATTTACCGTCTGACATAAGAGGTAAAATATATATCTGTATCTCTTTATAATTGCATCATTTAATTTTTTTTCAGTTGTTCTCTAAAGTGGTGCTAATTTTGTTGTTTCTACTGTAGCTATGTGGGAGTAAGTAAATTTAAATAGCATTATTATCAGCGACCACAAGGGGAAGTAAGGGTATAATAAATGTGCAGCCGTCACACATATGAGTGACGTCCCTTCTCCTAGAATGGAAGCAGTTGTCTGCAATTTTAGGATTTTAAATCAGTTTGTTTTGCTTTCAATCCATCTTTATTAACGGTGGGTAAAGCGCTAGTGATTGTAGGTTATCTCCCATTTAAGTTTTGTATATGTGTATGTGTGTTTGTGTTTTATTTTGGTTTTTCTTCTGAAGCTAATGCCTGACGTACGGTAGACATGCGTGTACATTTTAACGCTCATAAAAAAAGCTTTACCGTCTTTCAATTATTGTTCACGAAAAGAGCTAAAAACAGAGCGAAGCTGTAATCAGCAGTGTCCAAGTAAGTATCTCGTATAAAGCAAACATTGAATGTGCTGGCCACCCTGGCACCCTCTCTATCTATTGCCGTGTGTAGGACCAGCAGGATGGGGTATTATAAGCTTCGTGTCTATGGGAGCCTCACACCGGGTACCTTTTTGCTGAACGTGTATATACACAAAAGAAATCCCTTGGCTGAACAAAATTCTTATGACACAGAAAAACATTTACTAAATGGTGTCATGTTTTATTAATTTGTACACGTGTAAACCAGCCAGTGTGATGGAGCGAGGTTTTTACTTAGTTCTGCACGGACCTACTCAGGCGACGTAACTCTTCTTGCAAAAGATAATTGTCGCCATGCGATTGGTCATGACGTCACTGGAGAGGGCGGGGCGTCTAGCTGTCAATTGTGACGCAGACCTCAAACTGACATTTCATTGTAGCTTGTGTTTATTTACGAAGAAACTTCGTAGGTAACTTCAATCTGCTTAATAGGTGTTTTTTATCTAACATTTCGGTAAACCTATGTATTGTAATTTCCATATTACTAACAGGTGAGTTCATTTATGAAATTTCCGCCCCACCAACCGTACGTTCCTGCTTGTGTGTGTTAAATGAAACACTTTAAGAATGTATACGGAGTTTTTTATTATTATTATTATTATTATTATTATTATTATTATTATTATTATTATTATTATTATTATTTGTAAAGCGTGTACTCACACTGCGAAGGGCCATGCTCTGAGCGCTTCAGAACATGGACTGCATACGAGGAACTGGGAAAATAGCATATAAAATATAATAGAATAAACTGTACTAAACGAAAAATAAAATCAACTACAAAACCCACAGGTACCACAATCCCCACGATTATAGCCATGGTCGCTAGAATGGTTGCTAGGTGAAATGGCTGACGACGTTTCATCATATGACGGCATGTTTGTTACGTCAAAACCAAGGCATTGTCGTATACAACATAGAATGACGTAAATCATTACACAGTGGGTTGCGTCATCCAGTCGCGTGACTTCCACGTGCGATCGTATCACAGTTCTAATTTCCTAAAGGTAACATTAAACAAATAAACAAACAACAAGGAAGTTTGAATCCATCTTCCTACCTGTGGACGGACTCAAAGCAAAGCGCTTGACACACTTTCACGCAATGTCAGTACAGATTTTTACTGCCAGAAACAAATGTACGTATATACAAACTATATAAGTACATACATTCCTTCGTATACAAACACGCACACACACCTGTCACACACATTAACACATACACGAAACATACCAAGACAAATAATAATTGTTAATAGCAAAATACTACACAAAAATTGTTTTTGGTGAAACATGAAATATTTACAGATTTTAACAATCTAACTCACGCATAACATGGGATCGTATTTGAAGTGATGTTCCTGAGTTGTCAGAATAGTTTAGTTTTAGAGAAACACACTGTTCTACCTTGGAGACACCAGGGTGACTGTGGATGACTGGCTTCTTTCTGGGCAAAATGTTGTCAAACCTGTTCCGCCAGTCCTGTCAGTATCAAGAAGGTTCATTCTTTTTTTTCCCAGTACCATTTGTTTCTTTTTTTATTTTTGGAGATGGATGATCCGGAAGCTTCTTTCACAATGATTTACATATTGGGCATATAGTGGCTACTTTGATTCTGAGCATAACTGTTTGCAATATCATTATTTGTAACGCAAGTGTTTTTCAGTTTGTTGAACTTGTCAACACTCTGCTGTTTTTTTTTCAGTGCAGTACTTTAAAACTCTCCGCTGCCAAAGTGTTGAGCACTCATGCTCAGAAGACTGATTTTTCAGTCAAGGCAATTCAGAGATATCACTCGAAAACACAAATACAGGAACGAACTGATGTTAAGTAATACATTTTAGTCCTTCTAACTAGTTGGGTTTTGTGCTCCTTTAAATGCATAAAAGTAAAGTGAGATACAATAAAACAGCGAAATACTATGCAAGAGAGAAAAAAATATAGAATAATTTTTGATGGTTTTTCTTTTTACAAAGTACAATTTAAGACTTTATTGCAAGGATATTCTGTAATTTCTTGATCCCCTAAATAGCTGAGAAAAGTATTTTGTTCTGTTTTTGTCGAAAGTATTCTAAAAGTAGTTTTTTTTACTGTTAAATATCAACGCACACACAGGCACACACAATAAAAGAAATAAATAAAATAAGACGCAAACAGAACAAGAGAAAAAAGGAGAAATAATTTCACGAGAACAGTTCTAAAACGAGTAATTTTTGAAACTTAAAAATTATTTTTTAACTGTACTAAGTTTTAATTTGAAGTAAAACATTTTCTGTTTTACCACAGAAATACGGAACACTAGGTGGCTCCAGCGAAACACAAGACATTCGGATAAAAGTCTCTCTCCAAAGAAATTTCAGTCAATGTCAGCTGCCTTTACGTAAAAACATTTTAAAGTAACAAAACTAAATTTACCAGAAAATCAAAACAAAACAAAACAATTTAAATCCCGAAAATCGTTTTTCCGCGAGGTTCAGAATGTTATTCGACTTTAATTGTCCCGACAGTGAGATGCGTGTGTCTGTCACCCACTGGTTAATGGCGGTCTTACAGACAGAAGACAGAAAATAAAAGACAAAAAGTTGAGAGGACGAAGCTTTATAAAGTGGAGTATCGACACACAGCTGAGTCACTGCCATGCTTTGCCTCACCGTGAGTCGTCAGGTGTGCTCAGCGACTACACTCTTCTGTAGTATTCTATAGCTCACAGCCATCTCAACATTACTATTATTAAATAGTTGCAGAGTTAAAAAATCTGTGTAAAATCAATGTCCTTCGATAAAATCAGTGAATGCAAGAAAATGGTAAGAAAATAGCATTATTACCGTAGGTTATGGTAAATTCAAACGATATCATGACGAGCTGTTGATTTCGACTGCAAAGTAGTGTGAACAGAATCTGTAACTAGAAAGAATTATAGAAGGAATAATTAGAAGCTAACTATACATCGTTCGAACAAAAATTTTGTATACATCAAGAGCAGTTCTGTGAAATGAGTCAACAAACAGTTTTATGTGCTGCATTAGATTGTTTAATCCTCGATTTCATACAAAATCTGTGAGAAAACACACCTGGCGTGGTAATCATGCAGCGAGGGAAGGTCGTTGGCCTCGAAAAAGGTGAAGAACTAAGTGTCTTGTTTCCAAAGCCATGTGGTGGTGTTCAGACCTCACAAATGTTGTTTTACTTCTAGAGCCGTAGTTACAAGGTGACAAAATTACCCTTGAGTTCAGAGACAAGAAATAGTGTCGGTTGGATTGGACACTGCTTTATCCATGTTCGCCTGAAAGAATGACCTACTCTCACTTTATATCCACTGACCCCTTTCCTATCCTGTGTGAGCCAACTTTTTTATATAATTTTGACCAGTGGCACTCGTCACCTTATAGCTCTGTTGTTCCGTGACTGTTCCCATAAAAGATTTCTAAGACTGTTATTTACATGACTTCAAAACACAAGACTTCCGTTTTGTTGTAACAAATCAGCAACAGCCTTCTTTGTTTTTTAATGATTATTCTGCTGCTGATAATGATGACGACAATAATGATGACTTTTTTATAAATAATTTTTATTTAATTTTTTTTTGCAGATGCGAAATCATGAACAAAATAAATTTTGTTACGAATATTTATTTCCTAGTTTGTTTACTTCAAATCAATGTCGTTGCAAAAACCAGCGGCAACAAAAAATTGGAAGAAGAAAATATTACCAAGGGCATAGTGCTGCCAGGTTATCTCTCATTTTCACGAGAATCTACCAGGCTGTTTGATTTCAAACACACTGACCGTTACGTGTCTTTAGAAAAAGGTGAAGATGACAAGTCTGACAACGTGGTGACACACGTACATGGTGTGAGCAACACCAGCTCCGCCACCGAGCCACTGGCGAGTGTCAATACGTTTGACGACCTGACTACAAGTTCACCTTCACCTCATTGGCACTTACAGCTTCAAGAATGTGCCAACCACTCGCACATTTATCCCGTGAAGGGGAGCGAAGGGAGCATCCTCATTTCGCTCACACAGACCGACAACTCACAGACATACTCGGTCGTCCTTTCCTGCACCATCGAGCTGCAAGTTCCCCAAGGAATGGTGGCTCACGTGTTGACGTCAACAGAAGTAACAACGGGTGAAAAAAAAGTCATTTTAACCGATGCGGACAAAGTGGTTATATTTGATGATAATGTCAACGTCCTCCCCACTGAATTTTTCACTTACTCCAATATTGTGAGGCTTCAGCTGATTGTAAGTAACATGAAAAGCGCTTTTCAGCTGAGCGTGAACTTCACGGCAGTCCCACTAGGAACTCGGCCACAACTCACCACTACCTTCCTCTCCTCAACTACAGGTATTTTATTCAGA
Organism: Pomacea canaliculata; assembly: GCF_003073045.1. Lineage (NCBI taxonomy): Eukaryota > Metazoa > Mollusca > Gastropoda > Architaenioglossa > Ampullariidae > Pomacea > Pomacea canaliculata. The sequence goes on from NC_037603.1 coordinate 4,422,915, forward strand.
TTACATGACATCTGTTACTCTTTCATACCGGACGCTTGTCCACTACATTTTATGGCTATTTCTTTCTACTTAACTGTGGGTATTTTCTTCTTATTTACATTAAACATGTTTATTTGTGTTTTATCCTGTTTGTTATCTGCCTCTAATATATCGCTCTTTCAATTGTGTTAGCTCGTTTTTCTTTGTTATTTATAACAGTATTATGGTTGTTTTAGTCATACAGCAATTTCTTGATGTATCTTTTGTAATTGGTGACAACGTACCCAAATAAGAAAAAGCGTTCGGTATTTAGCTACGGTTCCATTTGTCCTCTAGCCAAGTTACAGTTTTTATTTTTTCATTGCATATTAAAATAAAAACACAATATAACTCCCAAGAGTTAAAAAGGAGGAAGAATATGATGGTTTCAGGAAGGCTCACACATTTTGTCACGTGTAACAAGATGCTTAGTGTTCTCAAGAAGCTGGTGATCACAATCTCTGACTAGCAAAAAATCCGTGGGTTTTCTTTTTTTTTTTTCAAGCTATTCCTGATTGGGCATGTATTCTGACTTCTACGAAATATAATGAAATCATGCAAGTACGTGTCTGCTATACAAAGCGTTTAGCTACGATAAATGAGGATCTTAATGTAGGGGCAGAATTGAAATTTGAGTTTAACTGAGGCAATAAGGATATTCTTGGAAAGGAATACAGTATTTGAAAGAAGAAAATTCACTATCGCTCCTACCCAATTCTTCATTTTCCTTCTCTTGTTCTACAATGTACTTTTATTTAGTACTTACACTTTTTAATAAATTTTCTTTGAAATATCTGTTAATGGACTACATGACTGATGTAGGTAAGTGTTTATTGAGAAACCATGGGTTGAATTAACCAGAGTCAAGTGCGATTTATAGTAGGTGAGCTGGTGTTATTCAGATATACGCTTACAAATAAAAAAAATATTTAGAAATACATTCATTTGTGAATCAATCATTAAAAGTGATTACGGTTATTAACAGGCTATATAGACACGTCCCAACAAAGCGAAAATAGAGAATACCCTCCTTTCATAAACACGTGGACTCACCTGGTGGCACCTGAAGACCATGCTATTGTTATGAACATTTATCTTTATGAAGACAACCTTTACTGTTTTTCAAGAAATTTTTTAATAATAATACAAATGGATTCAAATTCCACACAATACGATGCCTGTGCCCTACAAAAATATTCATCCACTAAACCTGTTATTTACCACGGAGGTGTACGTGTACAGTACAAAACTTTCACCAAATATGACCGGCCCTACTTCAGAATACAGTTCTCGTTCCACCACGTGTCGGCACTACCTGTTCAGCTGTCTGACGGCAGGTGGAACTGCTCGGCCGTGCGATGGGAGGACATGCAGCATCACTTCCCGTGTAACTTTGTGTCTAACTGTGTGGGCGGCGAAGATGAAGCTGGATGCTGGTCAGGTGACGGCACGTGCAGCCAGGGGACATTTCAGGCTGATGGCCGCTGCTTTTCACTTACATTTTTAGATAAGGAAAAAATAACTTGGATCAATGCACATGAACAGTGTCAGAAGCGAGGAGGACAGTTGCCGAGTCTGAGCACCAGACAGGTGTGGGAATCTGTGACAGACATTTTGGTGAGGACTGACAAATGCTCTCATTTGTTCATGGGCGCCAGGTCAGCTTCTCCGACAATATCCGTGATGTAAGTACTTGACACTGGTTTTTATTTCTATTCATTAATATGACAAAATTTACAAATGGCGCAAAAATACAGTGATCAATAGCTTCTTTAGTGGTTTAATAGTTTTCCTATTTCTTATTTCGCTACTATCTGTCGCAGGTATAGAAACAGCTGGATGTGGTCAGACGATACAATCGCCCATTTCTTCAAACTGTCTTCACTGTATGTTCTTCCTCTTAATATTGAGTTTTGCACGTCTTTGGGGAATGTATCTATAAACTACAAAACAAGTAAACTGATGATGGTCACGTGTCAAGAAACCTTTGTTGTTTCTTGTCTTTTGTGTGAGATCCAGGGAACTTTAAGTCCCTATGAAAACAATGAACTGCCAGAGATCAGAACAACATCAAGTTTAATTTTCATCCAGGTCAAGAATTGTATATTTTATATGAATGTTGTTATTGCTTTGCTACACCGCAAACAGCACAAACAAAACATGCAGAAATAACTTCTTTACAATTAAATGTTAAATACTAGCCAAGCAAACAAAGCCTCACAGCTCCTGAGATGGACATTGTGTGGTAAATTGAACTGATCCTACGGGGCTCATGGTATGCAACATGACAGATGTAAGAAACATGTTCATCAAGAGACATGTCAGCAGACATAATGTAACCTACGTTACCTGTTGATGTCACAAAAGGAACATAACCATCGCCTTCACGAACAGAGACAATCAGGGAGAGGGTAAATTATGTCTCTTCCTCTTTAAGAAATGAGAGCTTCTGTTTTTTGGGGTTTTTTTTTGTTTGTTTGTTTTTTTTTTTTTTTTTTTTATATAATTCAGTTTTAACTTGTTTTACTTCAACCATAGTCAAATGCGAGAAATACAATCTTTGCTGCTCTGGAAAGCCGGAATTTCCATAGAAAGTACTGTCTGTCGCGTAACCATCCCCAACGTCCCCGGATGCATGCTCGCTACCGCTCAAGCATCCGCACAAACACACAAACTAACAAACATACAAACACTCGCTCGGCCAAGACGGCGCGAGACGTTCTTGTCGAACCGCAGCTACGCGGCAGACCACAGAGAAATAACAAAGTCTAAATGAATGGTGAAAAACAAACAAATTTATTACACACATAAAATAATATTAAGGAAATGTCTCAGACACACATGCACACCCACATTTTAAGAAGAAACTCAGCTCATACGTGACACGCACCGCGGGTCAGGACTATTCGGTTCGCGGGACGGACACGCTTACACAAGGTGAAAGATCGCTAACCTAAGATCTGCGAGGGACGGGAGGCACAACACAAACAGCAAAACAAATGTCCGAAAAGCGACGCTGTCCATGAATGAGACTGTACTGGTTGTACTGTAGAGAACCTGACTATCGCCCACAGTAGGCAAGAGTGGCGAACAGTCAGCTGCTGCATATATCAATGTGTTCCTCCCGTAGATGCCGGTCAAGGGACGACTGAGTGTTTAACATCAGTTTACGGACAGTCAGCCAAGACCTGCACCACAACCCCTCAGCTCGTCAACTACCCGCCTTAGCTCTCTGGATAGTTTAATACATTCACCTTTACAAACAAATCTCTAAATGATACTAAATGTTGAACTCATTTTTTTCTAGTATTTAATATTGTTTCAAGATAAAATATTATATGAAAGTGTTTGACTTGTTGTGATCGTTATGTCTCATAAGACTTGACGTATCTCAACATGGGCTTAATATGTTTAACAGTCAGGGTACGCACGGTGTCCCGATCATCACTTCACACACGTGTTTCTGGCGTGTGACGAGGTCTCTAGATGCTGGGGCAGTACAGATGGCGCTACACACTCCTGTCCACCACCACTGACACCATTGCCTCCATTTCAATGTGTCGGCGTGCATCAGAGTGTCCCGTACACGCTAGTCTGTGATCATCGTGCTGACTGCAAAGACGGGAGCGACGAAGACTTCTGCTACTTTCCACCCTGCCACCCTTTGTCTCCTTTTCAATGTTCGGGCAGGAGGGTTTGTTGATTTTCTGTTGACCTCTTACATGAGTATTGTTATGGTCGTACTACAGAAGGTTGAAAACGTCAGCACTCAAGAAATTTCTCAAAATTAACGAGTCTTTGTATTGAGAATAAGCTTATTGAAGATAACATTATTATTTAAACGTTTTAATAATAATTTGAAAACTTTGTTTATATTATAGGTTTGATTGCTACAAAGTTAAACTCTATTGTGTGTGCAGTGTGTCGAACAGTGGGAGCGATGCAACGGACAAGTAGACTGTGATGATCGTGCCGATGAAGACCGATGTCTAACATCACTCTTCCATGAATACGACAGGGTTGAGGTAGAACTCCCCCTGAAAATTGATTTCAATTCAAAAGGAATGTTTATTTTTTCACCATACAACAATCTTAAATATAATAAATCTGAGATGTTTTTCTGTCCGGAATCACACTTCACGTGTGTCAGCCTTCAGCAGGTGTGTCTGCCTGTCTACCTCCGATGTAACGGTGTCAACGACTGTCCTGGTCACGAAGACGAGGCGGCATGTGACAGGTACACGTGTCCAGGCTTCTACCGCTGCCGCGCCTCTCAGGTGTGTGTTCACGAGAGTCACGTGTGTGACGGGATCTACCATTGTCCTCTACATGATGATGAAATATTGTGTAATGAAACATGTCCACACAACTGTGTCTGTCACGGCTGGGCTTTTAGTTGTTCTGGTATCTTCCATGCTGCTAGCTACCCTAACCTTCGATACGTTAATGCCAGTGGGACAGCAATGAACTTGATTGACTTTGAAAGTAATATCTACCTCGTTCATCTCATTCTCATTCGGTGTAATATAAGCAGGTTGCATGAGGTGACATTGCCTAATCTCCGTATTCTGGACCTCAGCAGTAATCAACTAACTGACATTAGCAGCAATTGGTTTACAGGTCTAACAAGACTAGAGTCTCTAAACTTAAGTTTTAATCCATTGAATGTTTTGTTCTTCGCGAACGCTACACAAACATCGTCTCTGAAATTTCTCGACCTTTCTAACGTATTACTTTCGAAATTAGAATTCAATAACATTCTCTTCTCGGCACTAACAAAACTAAATCTTTCCGGTAGTGGCTTAGATCACGTGGCAGAATTGAGCTTTGAGGCAGCAAGAAGTTTAAGTTTCCTGGACCTGAGACGTTGCCCTATGACTATTTTTCCAAGACAAATATTTTACAATCTCACTCAACTACAGGAAATATTTGCTGACAACTACAAGCTTTGCTGTCCGGCCATACTGCCCCCTGGTTTCAACGTGCTCAACTGTCACGCTCCTTCCGATGAAGTGTCTTCCTGTGACGATCTGCTGCGATCCGGAGTCTACCGAGCAGGAGTCGCCATCTTTGCCTCACTGGCGCTGCTGGGAAACCTCAGCTCCTTGGTTTACCGTTTGATGTTGCACAAAACGTCAGGTAACGTCGGGTATGACGTCTTCGTCACCAACCTGTGTGTGGCGGACTTTCTGATGGGTTTGTACCTGTCAATCATCGGTATCGCCGACTTCCGGTACAGAGGCTCCTATGTCTGGGAGGATGTCGGGTGGAGAAACAGCAGTTTGTGCAAACTGGCAGGTTTTACGTCTTTACTGTCATGTGAAGTTTCCGTCTTCATAATCTTTCTCATTACAGTTGACCGTTTCCTTGTTCTCCGTTTTCCTTTCAGCCAGGTGCACTTTGGCAAACGTTCAGCGCAGTGCGCATGCGCAGTGTCGTGGCTCACAGGTGTGGCCTTTGCGGTTGTTCCTCTTCTGCCGATGACGTCACACTGGCAGTTCTACAGCCAGACAAGTATCTGTGTTCCGCTTCCTACCTCCAGGGTACAATTTCCAGGTCGCGTATACGCGTTCGGAGTTATTATTATTTTAAATTTTATTTTATTTATTTTGATTCTCACTGGACAGGCTTGATTTACTGGTCTGTTCACACCAATTCTATGTCTGCACAAAATATATCGAAGGCAAGAAAAGAGGTTACTATTGCCAAACGTCTAATCACAGTAGTGATGTCCGACTTCTTGTGCTGGTTTCCTGTCGGCTTAACGGGAATCCTTGCGTCCAGCGGTATCCCTATATCCGGAGAGGTCAATGTGGGGATCGCTGTTTTTGTTCTTCCTATTAACGCTGCTGTCAACCCATTCCTGTACACCATCAACATCTACCTGGAACGCAGACGCGAAAGAAGAGAGGAAGAAAGACGGAAGCGGCTCGTGAATCAACTAAAGTTTGCCAATGGATTTGCTGGTAATACAAAGGCCACGTTAACTACTAATGACATTATTGGACTTCTCAAGACGTTGCTTTCGATGAAAACATTTTCGCATACAGAGCTTCAGGAAATGTTGGAGGATACTGCTTAATAAAGAATAAGATATCAGGCTCTTATATTAGAGTGATGTGCTCAGCACTTTCATTTTGTTCAACTCACTCGACTTACCACAAACTCCTCGACGTTTGCGCTGTTTTTGTTTTTTTTTTTTTTTTACACAAAACAACCCTACATCTTTTTGTAAGTTTGTATATATTTAAATCATTTTAGCTCATAAAAATACACAAATAGTGTTAAAAATAGTTCCCAGTAATTCGATTAATTAATACTTTCTATTATGTCGTGTTCTGGTTCGCGCTTCTGCTTACCAACATCTTTTTTTACCTCGGCCGATGTTACTGCCGTGAAGTAAGCCCATCCATCTGTCTACTCACAAAATACTAGTAACTAAACGAAACGACCGTTGAAAAACTTTCCACGTCCACTGCTAAGCCTGTCCTTAGCATTGGCTGGCTCCTTAGGTCGAACTGCTGACCTAATCATGCCTCCCTCGTCTGACCTATGTAAACACCATCACAGCAACGTTGGACACACCAGCGCTGTCTCCCCTTTGGTAAAAATGGACTCTCCGTACCTCCCTGTCAAGCGCCGTGACCCTAACCTGGCGGCGAACGACCACCGTCCTGATAAATGCAACAACCAACTATATACATCTACTGTACTGCCGCACTCGTCCCCTCGAGCGTGTGCGAACTTAAAGCTCGATGTTCCGTGTATCTCACCTGTCCCTGGATCTGGGTGTCGGCAGAGAAAGTCTGCGAAGACGTTATCCGTCCATTTGATGTACCTGATTTCTGGTCGGTATTGCTGCAGAAATAGTGACCACCGCATCAACCATTTGTTTGGCCTGTTCCACATAAGCTAATGGTTGATGGTCGCACTCGAGGACCAACCCATACAGGTAGTGTTCCTTTTTCTCGATGCCTAATGCGATCGCAGCAGTTCATTTAAATCGTCTTCCCATTTTCTTGTTCTACTATCTGAAAAAAAGATTTCCAATTATTCATTCAGCAGGAGACTCAGTCACCATCGCTGTGCGGCTGTTATCTCTATGTCACAATCTGTGACAGGGCTTCAACTCTATTTTAGTTGAAAACCAAAGCTGCAAGCCTTATCCACCCCGCAAAAGAGAGCGACACAAAGGTCAGTAAATGAGAGGACTATTGTATGAGGGTTTAATTGAAAGTTATAACGGATCATGCTGATAACTATTATATATATATACCTACTTTCAAGGTATATTTTGCAGGTGTACTTCAATACATGTCACATCAAGTCTATAATTATATCTATACATATAGACTCCCGTTGTATTCAAAACAAACAAACAAAAATTCGAACTTTAAGAGCAAACTCAATCTCCTGTTCGATAAATACTCGTTTCCTATGAAATGCTGATCTTTATAAGATATTTGAAGGTGATATCAAGACGCAATAGAAGGACAAATAAATAGAACAAACATTGCTTCAAGACAGTCAAAGCTAAACAGTATGTTCAATACGACTGTAGCTCCTTGTCGACTAAGAGGTTCCTTCTTGAATTATGAGTGACCTGTGTGTTAAACAAGAGTAAACACGGGTACATTTCTAAAATGGCGGGTATAGTAATCGGTTGTCGTGTCTAGGAGTCGTGGACCGCTGCACTTTTTGAAGAAATGGGTAATCTTTTTCCGTCGCAAGCCGATTGCAAGATCAAGTACAACTGTATTTGAAGCAGGTCTAGAACAAGGCATCATATCAGTGTAATTTAACCAATGAGGTTATTACACGCCGGTTATTTAGGTGAAATTTTCATAGGGACTGGCGACCGCATGTTCGTAGCACCTAAACACAATCACAATTTTCATCTGTCGAGTTTTTATGCAGTTAGCATCTGCAAAGTATTTTTAATTAACTTTTGCGGCAATTTGTAACATAATAATTGTATTTTATCTTTATCCTTACATTTATATCTTTCGGTAAAATTAATTAAATCGCTATATGACTGACCCCGATTGCACGTTAACCACCGACTAGGACGTACTGCACATGCGCGAACTACCCTCATTGAATGACCTTAAAATATTTATCTTTATTTTATCTTTTTTAGTCCAACAACCCATGACTATTAAAGTCTATGCTACAGTTTATAGACCTGCATATACAACAAATGGTTATATTTGTTAGTGTGCCAGGCTTCTTGTCCAGTAAACCAATACATTACTACTGCAAGAGCCAAAAAAGCAATTGTTTTGTTGTTATTGAAAGAAAGCATTAATGTTTGGGATGTGTAGATGACAGACAACATTGTTAGTGACAGAATACAACCACATTTACGTGGTGTGAGTTTTAAAAATTATAGGTTTTGTTTTCTTCTTTTAAATTAAAATGAAAAAGTGTATTTGCATAAGACAGAGACAAAAATGGGAAATTAGGTCAAAAGTTCAAAATTTATCTAAAATGTTTCCTCTATTATATGCAAACATAGTGCTAAAACAATAGCTTTTATTAGAATAGATATTAGGATTTGAATATTACTTGCCTTTTTTTTTTTTTTTTTTGTAATTCGCTTTTGCTTAAGTACAAATCCATGTCGATTTGAGTAACCGCAAATAATTCAAACATGGCTCTTGATCGGCTAGACTTTTCCTACTTTTGAACAGAACAAAATACCTGATTGGTTGACTTTTCAGCTGTTACATGTAAGTATTCCTTACCAGAACAAATCCTGAATGAATCAAGAGTTTTCTCTTTTGTGTAGTTATTAGACACTACCCTAGAAGGACAGCTTCATAATAATCGGTGTAAAACGGAACAACTGAGTAGATGACAGCCACCATTGTTAAATCATAAAAAATACACAAACACACGCTATACACTGAATAATATAATAATAGGAGGTAAATTAAGCAGTTAGGTTTCAAGACTTCTCACATCCACTTTATGATTTTTTTTTATATTTTATTTGAAATTGCGTTCTAAAATGAGGGTACGAACTCATCCACAATCTTGTTTTCTATACTCTCGTCTATACTCGTTTGTTATGAAAAGTTAATATCTATAAAACTTTTCGAAACTATCGAGGTGAGTTTAAAGCGCATTGCGAAAAAAACAATAAATGAATAGTGGAGACAAGGCTTGGGGACAGCCCATGTCAAAACTGAACTGAACATTTTGGGGAACGAGGCTACATCTGTCAGGCAGCATATTTTTTGTGAGGCAAAGTATTTCTTCATGTTTTGTGTCCGCCACTCACGCCCCCTCTCTCTGAGTCCTTTAAACGAGTATTAAAACCCACTTCTCCCAGCTACTAACAGTTCAGTTCTAACGTGTGCTCTCTTTGCTTTCATATCTCTTGATGAGTCTGTCCTGCTGATATCTACAACATCTGTGCGATATAATAGTCAACATGTTATTTTCATAACTTCACAGGTAGTTTGTATGTTTAACTGCCGAATTCTTTAGTCTTTTTTAGTGGGGTTACTGATCGGTGTGACAGTGAGTCTGTTCTGTTTGTATATTTGCTGCAGTTACAAGAAGAATATCTCTGGGCAATGAGTCACGTGAACATGCGATACCCTATATACTCTGTCGCCGTGATATACCTTAGCTGCTGGCACGGCGTAAACGTGAGGAACATACTGTCACCTGTTTTAAATAATAGAGAGGAAGGAGGGACAACCGGGAGGAAGGACCGATGGCTGGATGGCTCCTTCTCTGTGACAATCTACAGTCTGTAGCAGGAGGCGGTATCCCACCTTTTCTCTCTCTGTCTGAACACAGCCTGCACTACCATACACCTCACAGCTTGTCTCCAGTATTCTTCTCCCCAGAAAGCTCTTCTCACATTTCGATTCAACCTTTAATTCTTCCGCATGATGCGTGACTCCCTGTCTCCGCCATTGTTCCTAAGGCAGGCCCAGAGAAAGCCCCCATTGTCCCACCCCAGCATCTGAGGAGTTCTTTTGTCACCTGGTCTTTGTGTTGTACATGCACCTTGTAGTTAAGTTAATCGTTAGCAACTAATAAACAGCGGGACTAGTCGCTAACGACTGTTTAATGCGCACAGAGTGAAAAACAAATTGCGACATTCCTGTGCATGTAACGACCGGGTGGATGTACAGGTTTTTCCTCGCCCTTTCCATCCTGTGCTTGCGGAGTCTCGACTTTTCCAAGTTGTCCTCCCTTCGTTTCTTCATCCCGTAACATTTATCTATGTGTGATTAAAGTTGATTAAAGTTGTTATCTGTACCGTTCATTTCGCTGTTATTGTGGTGTTCGTTCATCAGATGTTGGACAGGAACGTCGTGTCCCTCCTCTGGCTGAGCGAGTGGGTGTGTGCTCGTGCCGCTGTGTGAACGGTTGCGATCAAACATTCTGCTTCTTTGAGCCTACATGTATAGGCCAGAATAAACACCAGTGGCATATACAACCCACACTCCTTCATTAGCACACAATGATTTCAGATGGTTCTTCGGCTACATACCAGTATCTGTTTTCAGAAAATATCTCAATTAAATTACATTGACGTTTTGTTTCTTTTAGATGAATTGTATATTAGTTATGCATTTTAATAAATGTTTTTTTTTCTTCACTCACTCTGTTTTTTTAAACAGATCATTCTAAACAAAATTCCGAGAAGCAAACCCTGAATATGAGACATTTAACGAAAAAAAAAAAAAAAAAAAAAAAAAAAGACACAGGCAAGAAGCACGTGGTAAAAAAACAAAACAAAAATTTTAATGTGCAACCAGCAATCTAAGTGTTCTTGTGAAAACAAAACAAGAAATCGATGAGATAGAAACAACTCTTTGTTTTCCAAGTGGATAGCCAGCCATACAGAAAACCTTTTTGTTTTGCAGTGTCGGTGACATCAGTTTTATAAACAATGCTGTATAGAACAGCAAAAATTAACTATAATGAATATCAAAATCAACATTTGAATTAAAATATATATACATATAAAAAAATAAAGTATGTAAATGTTTAGCAGAAAGAGCTTGTAAAACTTGTGTTTTTGTTTTAATTTCCTCTCTATGGACATAGCATAACGATAATTCTCCTTTTCAGTTACCGTCTGATATAAGATATAAAAATATATCTGTATCTCTTTATAATTGCATCATTTAATTTTTTAAGTTATTCTCTAAAGTGGTGCTAATTTTGTTGTTTCTACTGTAGCTGTGTGGGAGTAAGTAAATTTAAACAGCATTATTATCAGCGACCACAAGGGGAAGTAAGGGTATAATAAATGTGCAGCCGTCACACATATGAGTGACGTCCCTTCTCCTAGAATGGAAGCAGTTGTCTGCAATTTTAGGATTTTAAATCAGTTTGTTTTGCTTTCAGCCCATCTTTATTAACGGTGGGTAAAGGGCTAGTGATTGTAGGTTGTCTCCCATTTAAGTTGCGTGTGTGTGTTTGTGTTTTGTTTTGGTTTTTCTTCTCAAGCTAATGCCTGACGTACGGTAGACATGCGTGTACATTTTAACACTCATTAAAAAAAATAAGTTTTACCGTCTTTCAATTAATGTTCACGAAAAGAGCTAAAAACAGAGCGAAGCTGTAATCAGCAGTGTCCAAGTAAGTATCTCGTATAAAGCAAATATTGAATGTGCTGGCCACCCTCTCTATTGCCGTGTGTTGGACCAGCAGGATGGGGTATTATTAGCTTTGTGTCTATGGGAGCCTCACACCGGCTATCGTTTTGCTAAACGTGTATATACACAAAAGAAATCCCTTGGCTGAACAAAATTCTTATGACACAGAAAAAACATTTACTAAATGGTGTCGTCATGTTTTATTCAGTTGTACACGTGAAATAGCCAGTGTGATGGAGCGATGTTTTTACTTAGTTCTGCACGGAACCACTCAGGCGACGTAACTCTTCCTGCTAAAAGGTAATAGTCGCCGTGCGATTGGTCATGACGTCACTGGAGAGGGCGGGGCGTCTAGCTGTCAATTGTGACACAGACCTCAAACTGACAGGTGTGCGAGCCTCTGGGACAGTGTGTTAGTCACCGGAGCATCCACGCCCCTGTACATCCACCCGGTCGTTACATGCACAGCAATGTCGCAGTTTGTTTTTCAATCTGTGCTCATTAAACAGTCGTTAGCGACTAGTCCCGCTGTTTATTAGTTTCTAACGATTAACTTAACTACAAGGTGCAATTAAAACACAAAGACCAGGTGACAAAAGAACTCCTCAGACGCTGGAGTGGGGCAATGGGGGTTGTCTCTGGGCCTGCCTTCGGAACAATGGCGGAGACAGGGAGTCACGCGTGGTGCGGAGGAATGAAAGGATTGAATCGAAATTTGAGAAGAGCTTTCTGGGGAGAAGAACACTGGAGACAAGCTGTGAGGTCTGTGGTAGTGCAGGCTGTGTTCACAGAGAGAGAGAATGATGAGACCGCCGCCTGCTACAAACAGTAGATTGTCACAGAGTAGGAGACATCCAGCGATCGGTCCATCCTCCCGGCGGTCCCTCCGTCTTCTCTTTTATGTGAACAGGTGACAGTTGGCTGTTTGGTTGTTTGAGTTTACGCCGTGCCAGCAGCTAAGGTATATCACGGCGACAGGGTATATATTTATATGTTAGGAGGACAGATTAATCAAGAGATACTAAAGGGATTGTAAAAGCAAAATAAAACCGCTTAAAATCTCGTTAGTTTTTTGGTCACACAAAGTAAAAGACATTTTGTTACATATAGAAAATCCTACTTAGTACTAAAAAAACATAAAAAGGAACGAAGGGAACACACACATATATATTATAAATTAAAATAATAATCAGAGTAGAGCTTTTTCCACTTAACTGTCAGACTACTTTTTATGATAAAATATGGTCATTATGAATATAAAAGCATTGTTTGATATATCAGGTTTATGTATTTAACATGCATACTAATGCTATATATATATATAGATATACAGGCGTACCTTTCCTTGTATAGGATGAGGGAAATGTAAGTAGAGGAATGGCGTCTCAAAGCATTGCAGGGTTCGATAATTGTGGGGCGAATACTTAATTGGGTTATCTCCATGGTGAGGGGCTGGGTATTGACCCCAGGAGCCACAGGTCACGGGACTACAACCTTTATCTTCTTTTATTGTTACATGTTATTTTCACACTTCTTGACCAGCGTCAGTTAATCATAGATTCACTAAATAAACAACCCCGGGGAATTATCACGTGGTCCAGATCAGATACGAGCAGAGAAAACGTGATTTAAAAAAAAAAAACTACGTTCACCTGTAGGGTGTGTGGTTTGTCGACTCTTCGTCGCTCACAGAAAGGAAAAATACATCATTCTGTCATCAGAAGAGAAGAACTACCGTACACTGGAGAAAAATAAATCTCTGGAATATCTTCTACCTGTTGCATTGATGGCAGTTGCCAAACAAACTCGTACGAAGAAAATGATTGTTGTGGCGTGTCATTTTATGGATGCTACTGTGTGCGACTGAATTGTGATTGTATGGGGGTCTGCCTAATGTGACGGATATTAATGTGTGATCGTATTTTTCATTGTTAATGATGGTTCTATCGATAGCTTCTTATGGAGTTGTTGATAACCGCCATCTGGGATAAGGTCGTATATTGTTATATAATACAAACTGCGGTACACCAATAACGAGACATGATAATATGCATTGTTTGGAGCGATACGCGTTGTACAGACAGCACAACGGATTGCTGAATACCCGCTTTCCCAGATATATACCCGTTTAGAGGCTGAGTCACCCACAGCTCGAGAATACTTCTTTAACACGTAACTTTAACTTATGAAAGTACATGGGTTTCCTTCTTATTTAAATCATAATATATCATGTTAGTTGAGGTTCTAAAATTGACTATTAGTGATACTTTTATTACTTGTTTTTTTAAACTTTTTGAGTCCACATGTAAGGTGGAATTGGGTTGGCGTTATAAAATCCGCTTTATATTCTTAAGATATATGTACAATACTAAAAATAGATGTACAATGTGTTTAGAGCATACTCACACTCGTAAGGAACATGCTCTTAGTACTTAAGAACAAGAACGAGACATGGGCAGTGTACGAAGGACAGTAAAACAAGAGAATATACATAGGAACGACAGAGGATAAACAACAATACTGATGACGAATAAAAGACAAATATAGAAAATGTAAAGAAGATTAATGCAATACAATGCAATACAGTACAATACAATACAGTATAGTACAGTTCAATACAGTATAGTACAATAAAGTATAGTACAGTACAGTTAATAGAGTATAGTATAGTACAGTACAATACAACTTTATTTTACACAAGAATGATTTAGAGAGCGACTATCCCTCATTCTCGTTGTCGCTTATACCCATTTAAAAATCATGTCATAAAATGTAAGATGTAGTAGTACGTGGTTCGGGTATATTGTCTAATGTTTTGCTGCCACACATCATTAATTTTTGTAGTATATGGATTTTCATCCTTAAATAAGGAAATCAAAGTTCCTGAGGGAAAAAAACACCAAGAAGCTTGCTGTCTGAAAATTCCCGATCGCTATTGACCTAATCAGTTGACAAACAGTTATGTTGAAAGTCACAGTCAGTCAGCAAGTACTACACAGTTTATTCTCTGTCTATTACGAATTTATCTCTGTTGCTTTTAAATTTCCCGACGGACATCTGAAACGGATCTTGTCGTCCGCTCAGATGGGTTAACTAGACCTGTAACCGTTCTATGTTGGCAACAGAGGCTGTTGGTCACCTCCTTACGGATGACAAAAAAATACTAAAGCATTGTCCTGAAGTCCTACAGCAGAATATGGAACTTACTATAATAGTCTGAAGGGAGGGAAGTCTCCAGTGGTTTACAACGTTGCACAAATGGAGGGAATAAGACCCAGTACAGGTATTCACTTCTCTGTGTTAGAAAATCTGAAAAAACATACGGTAGTCTCAAGTCTTCTTAAGACTTATTTTCTGTCATACCCATAGAAAAAAAGGCAACAACTGGCTGTGCAAGAACTTTTAAACGATAAACCTAATTATTCGTTTAGAACCCCCGAAAACAACTGATGGATGAAGAAATCTTAAGAAAAGGATGGCATTTCCTTGCACAGTACAGTTGAGTATACCTTGAACAGTGTCGATCGAAAAAAAAAACTTGTCGAGTACCTCCACACGTTTATGGACTTCAATAAGGTTTTTGATAGAGCCTGGCACGAGGAACTGTTATGCGTTATGCGAAAATTTAACATTGGGGAAACTTTCACTTTTTTCACTGACAGGGATCCAGGTATTCTAAACCAAATGTTTTAGAAGACTCACATTTCTTACAATGAAGACAAAACTAACAATTTTTTACAATGTAGTACCACCACTTCTCAGGCGGTAATAAACTATTTTGCAAAAAGGTATGAAGGTAATGGACAAGAATAGATTAGGCAATGTTTTAAAATATAATTATAAAACATGGTGAACAACACACATTAAAAGCATCTTCAGCTACGGTTAATTATATATAAATTGCGGATTTCAACTGTGAATGAAAAGTGGTTACTGAAGGTTTTTTCCAATAATTTGTGGATATGTTTAATATGAATATTTTGTGTATTTATTTAGTTGGCTTAATCTTTCTTCTCCTAACTGGTGATCTTGCACCAGACTCTGTCAAGGTCTGTCCTTCAAAGAAATTTGGAAGAAGGTGGATGTTGAGGTAGTCAGGCGAAAAATTAATTAGACACAGCAGTTCATAAAAGCTGGAAGTCTTGAAGAGCAAAGTTTATTAGCCTTTCTTTGGAAGGGGTATTACTAGCGACAGAGGGAATTCTTGGGACCATTTTTTTGCGTTCAAAGATTCTTTTACACGGAGCAGAAGATTTTTATTTGTCCCTCCCTCATTCTCTGATTGGACAGCTCATCTGAGTCGTTGTTTCCCTTTCCTGTGCTTTACTACAACTGCGGTCTTTTATCTGCGGGCTGCTTCATCCACCCAGTCACAAAGTTCTTCTAATTTTCTAAGTTCATCAATGACAACGAGTTTGAGCAAATTGTTGATGACTAAAGCTTTTCTATGGTGATGATGATTGTCTGTGTTAATCTAACTCCAGCAGACTTCCTTATCCCGTCTAACCTCTGTGTTGGTGGCAGGGGTGGGACCTCAGTTATTAATTTTATAGATAATCTCTATTACCTCCCTTTGCATCTGCCAGTGATCTTCCTTGTATTTACACGTCGTTTGCACTTGTTACCATGAGACTTGCGTTTCCAGACAGTTATTTATGTGATTATCTAGACTAACAACAGGTTCTTATGAGGTGCACTGAATAAAAGCTCTCTTCTTTTCCAAAGAACTACTCTAATTTGTCCTAATCTGTCTCTCTCTCTATTTCGGTTGACGATATTGGTATCAGCTTTGTAGTTTTAACATAAAACTTGTTTCATAATGATTAAGATAGTATACTTCATCTTTTCTACGCATTATCACTTTATAAATTTTCACAATTCATTTCGTCCTATTTTTATTTGTGACACCTATTTTAAAAACATAATTTCAAAATCAAACGTTTATTACCTGTACATTCTTCTACTTGCTACTCAGTGGTAAAATGTGTTTCTTATAAACATGTTATTTTATCCAGTGTCTAAATGTCATTTAACTGTTAATGCTGGCAAAGGACAGTCACTTTATTTCGATGTGATACATCAAGAAATCAGCGCTAATTTGTTTATTTATTTGTTGATAATATTTGTAGAGCAGCTGTTGAATTTGAAGTGTAAACACGTCCTTCCAGTAACTCTGTACCAAATGTGTTTGTCTGACAAATTATCTAAGTTTATATTTAATACGAGGCATCATTTCTTACACGAGCATGTGCTGGCGAGAAGGGAAGTCCAGCTTATTGAAAACGATTTTATTGTAATATGTTCAAAAAGGTTCTTTTGAGGAAAGGTTAAGAAAGATTTTATTTAAAAAGTTGCAATTACATACATATGAGACTATTTGTGCTTACTATTTGAAATATATGTTGGCTTAAGTTTTACGACTCATTAAGGAGGATTAAGTTTAGTGATAGTTCAGTGTTTCTGGAGATTTATGTATAGGTGTGAGTGGTATACTCTAGAGCAGTCATGCCCAACCTTTTTTGGCATGCGGGCCATATCCATTTCGGACAGCAGTGTCGCGGACAACTTCACCGCAAAAATACAAAAAAAAAAAAATAGAGCCGATACCATTTTTTATTAGAAACAAGTTGTACTTACCATTAATTATGTACTAATTAGTGGGATATTTGAAGTTGTTTACCCGAAACCAACTTCTGCATGTCCGGCTGCATCGTAGAGACACCAAGTCGGAGCACTGAATCGAAATGTTCGTCCATCGAAAAAAAGATTGGGAAACGCCCCTACGTGGGGATAAATACTTCTTCTTCCCTTTTTTCGGTATTTTTTTTTTTTTCTCTTTTTTTTTTATTACTAACATGCCGATTTCGTGCACTGTGGGCAAAAAGTTTCGCGGGCCGGATGGCACCGTGTCACGAGCCGGATATGGCAGTAGGTTGGGCATCCCTGATCTAGAGTCTAGATTTTTATGCATACTTTATCAGAGTGAAACGATAGGTCTAAGACATTTTCTTATTTTTTGTGCTAACTAGTGTGCTGAGCCATATTCTGGCGATTTTTTCTGCGACAAAATTTCCATCGAAAGCAGCGTTTGCATAAAGTTAGCATAATCATTTCCGGTCAAAGTAACCTTCGCATTTCCAGTAGCAAATTTGAGCTGGTCAACGATACGCTTTCGTCTTTCTTCCTCCCTTCTTTGGCGTCTACGCTCCAGGTAGATGTTGATGGTGTACAGGAATGGGTTGACCGCAGCGTTAATAGGAAGAACAAAAATGGCGATCCCCACATTGACCTCTCCGGATATAGGGATACCGCTGGACGCAAGGATTCCCGTTAAGCCGACAGGAAACCAGCACAAGAAGTCGGACATCACTACTGTGATTAGACGTCTGGCAATAGTAACCTCTTTTCTTGCCTTCGATGTATTTTGTGAAGACATAGAATTGGTGTGAACTGACCAGTAAATCAAAGCTGTCCAATAAAAATGAAAATTAAAAAACTAAAATTTAAAATAATAATAACCCCAAACGCATACGAGCGACCTGGAAATTGTATCCTGGAGGTAGGAAGAGGAACACAGATGCTTGTCTGGCTGTAAAACTGCCAGTGTGACGTCATCGGAAGTACAGGAACACAAGACAAGACCACACCTGTGAGCCACGACACTGCGCATGCGCACTGCGCTGAACGTTTACCAAAGTGCACCTGGCTGAAAGGAAAACGGAGAACAAGGAAGCGGTCAAGTGTAATGAGAAAGATGATGAAGACGGAAACTTCACATGACAGTAAAGACGTAAAACCTGCCAGTTTGCACAAACTGCTGTTTCTCCACCCGACATCCTCCCAGACATAGGATCCTCTGTACCGGAAGTCGGCGATACCGATGATTGACAGGTACAAACCCATCAGAAAGTCCGCCACACACAGGTTGGTGACGAAGACGTCATACCCGACGTTACCTGACGTTTTGTGCAACATCAAACGGTAAACCAAGGAGCTGAGGTTTCCCAGTAGCGCCAGTGAGGCAAAGATGGCGACTCCTGCTCGGTAGACTCCGGATCGCAGCAGATCGTCACAGGAAGACACTTCATCGGAAGGAGCGTGACAGTTGAGCACGTTGAAACCAGGGGGCAATATGGCCGGACAGCACAGCTTGTAGTTGTCAGCAAAAATGCTTTGTAATTTAGTGAGAGATTGAAATATTTCTCGTGGGAATACAGTCATAGGGCAAAGTCTAATGTCTAATATTCTTAAACTATGTATTGCGCTAAAGCCCTGTCCTGTCACGTGGTTTAACTGGCTGCCGGAGAGATTGAAAGTTGATAATTCCGAGAAGGAAATGTTGCTAAAGTCTATTTTTGGAAGGATGACGTCAGACAGGTCGAGAATTTTGAGAGACGATGTTGGCTTAATGTCCACGAAAGCGAAAATGTTTATTGGATTAAAGCTTAACTTTAGAGACTTCAGGTTGTGGAATCCAGTGAAATAACTGCTGCTAATATATGTTATGTAATTTTTGCTGAGGTCCAGAATGAGGAGATTAGGCAATGTCACCTCATGCAGCCTGGTTATATTACACCGAATCAGAATGAGATGAACGAGGTAGATATTACTTTTAAAGTCAATCAAGTTCATCGATGTTTCACTAACATCAAGGTAACGAAGGTTAGGATAACTAGCAGCATGGAAGATACCAGAACAACCAAAAGCCCAGCCGTGACAGACACAGTTGTGTGGACATGTTTCATTACACAATATTTCATCATCATGTAGAGGACAATGGTAGATCCCGTCACACACGTGACTCTCGTGAACACACACCTGAGAGGCGCGGCAGCGGTAGAAGCCTGGACACGTGTACCTGTCACATGCCGCCTCGTCTTCGTGACCAGGACAGTCGTACATTCCATTACATCGGAGGTAGACAGGCAGACAAACCTGCTGAAGGCTGACACACGTGAAGTGTGATTCCGGACAAAGAAACATCTGTGATGAGTTGTACCCACTTTGTGTGTAGGGGAGATAAGTAAACGTTCCTTGTAAATCGAAATCAATTATTACAGGGAGGTCGAGCTCTAGGGTGTTGTAATTATTTCTTAGTTTTGATGGACATCGGTCTTCGTCGGCACGATCATCACAGTCCACTTGTCCGTTACAACGCTCCCACCACTGAACACACTGCACACACAATAGTCTCATGTTTGTTATTGTTTGTTACAATTATAAACACAGTCAGACAAACACACTTCTGTAAACTAAGTTTAAAGCTTTCTGTATAATCAAGCTCCTTTTAATTATTGTAGTCACCTGAATAAAAAGTTGTTGTCGGCCATATTGTTTGTATGACAGGTATTTAGCGTCTGACGTCTTTGATTACGTCATTTGAATGACTTAAATTTAAATTAAAACATTGACGTCATCGAGAGGCAATTGAACAACGGACTTTGCTTCTCACCTCCTTGACATCAGCTAAAGGTCAAACGTTTCTATTGGTCAACTTAACTACAAGTGAATATCAACAGTCGCCACTATCTTCGGAGTGTCGTCAAAGTGTCACGTGTCTGTAAGTCGTCGAACGTAAGCTGGGATAAGTGTGGGTGGAACTGATTATACGTGCAAAATACATTTGTTAAGTGAGAAAGGTGATATTTTTTTAACCGAAAGTCTTAAAAACGCGTTTAAGAAAATCAACAAACCCTCCTGCCTGCACATCGAAAAGGAGACAAAGGGTGGCAGGGTGGAAAGTAGCAGAAGTCTTCGTCGCTCCCGTCTTTGCAGTCAGCACGATGATCACAGACTAGCGTGTACGGGACACTCTGATGCACGCCGACACATTGAAATGGAGGCAATGGTGTCAGTGGTGGTGGACAGGAGTGTGTAGCGCCATCTGTACTGCCCCAGCATCTAGAGACCTCGTCACACGCCAGAAACACGTGTGTGAAGTGGTGATCGGGACACCGTGCGTACGCTGACTGTTACACAGATCACAGTTGTGTAGAGACATTGGATGCGGCATACGATATAGTGATCAGGATAATTGAAAATAAGTGAATCACTTTAGTACAAATAAATTTGTAGATTACAATAGCATTTTAAAAAATTACTTAGATTATAAGTACAGTAGTAGGGGCGTCAACTCCTGAAAGGATCAAGACAGAGCTCAGTTTAGGGCGATATTAACTGTTGTCCCTGGTGTTTCCTCACTTGTGAGTGTTTATTCGGAAGTAAGTCTAACAACATTTTCTGAATTTTATCTATCTTTTTGTTTGTCTGTATATACACTTGAGACAAGAGCTTGTAGAAATTGTCTGATTTGTAATCGTACAGATGTAGGAATGCTCGAATGGCTAAATGTGTACGTGATTAAGTCTCATAACAGTCAAACTGATTATCTGAGTAGGTGGACAAATCAATCCTGTATTTTTCCTTTAATGCTAAAAATGTTTTGTAAATCCCAATAGCCACGATTTATGTTCTCTCTTACTAACAAACAGTAGAGAGTAAGACTATGTGGAACTGTTTCCGTTACCGTAACACTACATATACAAACAGTTGGGTTGACAGTGATTATTGAGCTCTAGTGAAGAACATACAGTTAATAAAGTTGTAAGCGACTGCTAAACAATTTTGCATTGAAAACAAAAATTCTCACTGTGTCCATCAGATTCTAGAGTGTTAATAGTTCATGCCCACGCACTGTTTTCTTCTGCAGTTTATCCCTCAAATACCAACAGACAACTTGTTTTTGTCAAGTTCTTCTATGTGAAACCTAAAGAAAGTTAACACTATTTTTTAATGACGGTAATATAAAAACTAAGCATTACTCTACCTTCAAGTTAGAGGTGGATATTGTTCTCATCTTGGCGGTTCAATATTTTCATACGGCCTTGTAGTTGCCGGGATCTCACACACAAGACAAGAAATCAAAAAGTCATTTTCACACTTCTGTACAATCAGAGGACTTATTCTATCTTTTCCTAATGTACTCGAAAAAGTCGCGCAAGTGTCAGAAGTAAATGCCCAAAGTGTCCACAGTTTGATGAAATGGGCGATCGTGCCATCAGACCATATCCAGCTGTTGCGATACCTGTTAAATATAAAGGACTATCTTAATTTGTTTCTTATAAATGCTTCTTAAAGGGAAACTGAAAGGCGAGTGGTTAGAGCGCTCTCGTACAAACTGAGAGCGCGCTGGTTCAATTCCCCATTAGCACAGAAGACTTCACCTGGTCAACCCAGCTGGCGAGAATAAGAACCTGACTCTATAAAGGGTTGCGAAAGGTAAGGCATCGACGGAGAGGAGATGGGTACCGCTCTCATGCACAGCTGACCCCGAGAAAAGTAAAGTCTCTAACAGTTCTACCCCGAACTACCTGGTAAGGTTCGGGAATGACCTTTATCATTACCTTTGTTAAGCCTGATAAAAGACTGCAAACACTATGAACGATTCTATCATTTCGTCAGCTGTGTTTCAATTTATAAACACGGAAAGATAAAAACTATGATCAACTACTTACATCGCGGTTACTGAAGGAGGAGCTGACTTGGCGCCGATTTGGATGTCGGGGCATTTATTAGTCATCAGAGAAAGTTTTGTCACAGATTCCCACACCTGTCTTGTGGTCAGACTTGGCAACTGTCCTCCACGCTGCTGACACCACTCGTTTGCATTGATCCAAGACATTTCTTGCTTATCTAAAAATGTAAGTGAAAAGCAGCGGCCGCCAGCCTGCAATGTCCCCGGGCTGCACGTGCCGTCACCTGACCAGCATCCAGCTTCATCTTCGCCGCCCACACAGTTAGACACAAAGTTACACGGGAAGTGATGCTGCATGTCCTCCCATCGCACGGCCGAGCAGTTCCACCTGCCGTCAGACACCTGAACAGGTAGTGCCGACACGTGGTGGAACGAGAACAGTATTCTGAAGAAGGGTCGGTCATATGAGATGAAACTTTTGTACTGTACACGTACACCTCCGTGGTAAATAACTGGTTCAGTAGATGTATGCGACGGTACATCACATAATTTATATTTTGTGGAGCTAGACGCCGTGTGAAAGGTTATCCAAAAGTGTAGTCCATTAACAAAACAGTATATACCTCCACCACTAACATAAATGTTAAGAACAATAGCGTGGTCTTCAGGTGCCACCAGATGAGTCCAAGCATTTATGAAAGGAGTAAATTTCCTATTTTCACTCGCTTGCCATGTTTCAATGTAACCTGTTCATAAGAACGACAAGTGTCTAAGAGTGATCTTCAAATAAACTCTTTCCAAAAAAGATTATTTGGATAGCCAGTATCTAAATAACACGAGATCGTTGTCTAGTGCTTGTCCTGGGAATAAATTGAAATTCATCCTGGGCTAAATAAAATTGCCCTAAATTTCTTCAATAGGATGACACCTACTGTAGTCAATGATATTATGGTAAATCAAAGTTAGTTACACTTCTTATTATTCTGTTATTCATTGAATGAAATATTAATTTACATGACAAATCAATAGCGCAAAATCGAGATGACATGTAGATAAAAAAGTGTCAATCATGTTGGGTGGGAGGAGGAAATGTTATCCGAACTAATAATTATCATCGGGGATAATAAAAATGCTGTGTTTTCCTCGGGGTCTTTCCTTTACAGGATGTTTATGCTGATATTTATTCACGATGTTTGAAAATGTCTTTTACAATCCTATTATAAATCTGCTCAGCTAGACACTAACTTCCATTTTTCATAACAGTTGGAGCTCGATGTGTCATCGGTACACACCTTCTCCACAAGACACACCTAACATATATGTGACTACAGTAAAGAATTAAGGAGAACAACGAAAACTTGCAGAAAAATGTGCAGACAGATCAAATAAAGCAAGCAGTTTACCATCTGACAGACCGTTTGTATTAGGAGAACTGCAATTTAAATGCCTTTATATTAAATTATTCTATTTCCTCTTGGGAACGGAATTCGTGATAGCAGGGTGAAAAAAACTTTTTTCTATATTCTTGTTCTGTTCTAAAACTGAGCTTAGAAACTCGAAAAGTGATTGAAAAAAACAATCTTAACTTTTTATAGTAGTTAAGAGCATTCATTAATGACTAAATGTAGATAACACAAAAGGAATGAACATAGATTTTATGAAAATAAAAGTACTAAGTACCTAGGCACTGGTTCTGACTGTCAGTTTAAATGTGATGTGAACAGTGAACATGTTCTTCAATCTAGTCAGCAAGCTAAGCAGTTTATTTTTCAAACAGCACTGTAATCATTTGCAGTCATTTAATGAATTAGTTTTCTCCTTTTTTCTTTCTGTGTTTGCTCATCGGTCTCTGGCCGCGTGTGCGGACGTTTCACCGACGGACGTTTCGGAGTCGGGCGTTTTGCCGACCGGCTTTTCGCCGCATTATGTCAGAGAGAGAGAGAGAGAGCTTACTTACTTCTCAAAGAATGAAAGTAACTACTAGATTACACAATAATTCTTTATTTCAAACAAATTTTACACACAGACTTCACAGACAGTTCACTTTGATTGTCACAGATTATGCGCAACAGCTTTGAAAAAAACATTGATACAATGGCGAGAGAAATGTGTGACCTAACGGTTCAAATGAGGAGGGATAGTGAGAGAGAGTTCACTGATACATTGATACAATGGCGAGAGAAATGTGTGAGCTAAGGGGCGTCACACACTTGACTTCGGCTAAAGGTCCCGCGTGAAATGCCGAAATGAAGTGCCCCGCGCCGAAACGTCCGGCGGCGAAACGTCCGTGTACCCTCTGGCCGTGAGATGAACAGTTTTATAAGTAGCAAATTTGAAGTACATGATCACTTGTATAACATGGCATAAATTAAACATTCTTTCAATAAAAGTTTATGATTCGCATTTGGTAAGCGCTATCAGCAATTACGATTTACATGTTTTATGTACAAAGTGCATAAAAATAGTTTTTTATTAACACAGTTGAAACAAGAATCAACAAAGGGACTTTTTAAGAGATAGCAAACACGTGTGCAATGAGATTTCGATACAGTACCTGTAGTTGATGAGAGAAAAGTCGTGTTAAGGTGTGGCCGACTAGCCTCAGGGATCGCCGTAAAGTTCACATTCAGTTGAAAAGCAGCTTTGATGCCACTGGTGATCAGCTGAAACTTCACAATGCTGGAGTAGGTGAACAGTTCTTCGGGAAACGTGTGGACAAAACCCTCATACATAGCCGTGTTTACTGCATCCATTAAAATAATTTTATAATCAGATTTATTTAATTGATCAAGCACCCGTACACGAGCCACCATCCCTGGAGGCACTTCCAGCTCTATGGTGCAGGTAATGATGGCGGTGTCTGTCTGAGAGTTGTCCGTCGGCGTATAAAAAATAAAAATGCTTCCTTCACTCCCTCTCACGTGATAACTTGACCAGTGGTTACCACATTCTTCAAAGTCTAAGTCCAAATAAACTGAGTGAAAATGTGTAGTCTGATCGTCCATCGTAGTCACATCAGTTAGTGCCTCGGTGCTGGAGTTCACCGAAAAAGGCACGTGTGTGACCAGGTAAGATTGGTCATCAACATTTTCTACAGTTGAGTAATTTCCAGTATATGTGCCATCAAATTCTGTGGAATAGGGAAGAAAATATTCAAGCTTTTTTCTCTCGGTAATATTTTCTTCCTCCCACTCGAAGATATCACCTGTTGTGTTCATTGTTAAAGAATAATTTTGAAGGACGCGAGCAAACATACACAGAATTGCAAGAGAATTTATTCTGGGCATGCCGACACTTCTGTAGAAATAAAAAAAAAGGATTAGAAAATCATAAAAGTTAAGATCATCCTCGTCGTCGTCGTCTTCGTCGTCGTCGTCGTCATCATCATCATCATCAGTTGTTTATTACTTACAGTAGCACCTATTGGCGACGATATTGGTCTGATAGAAAATTATTGTTGACGTGTGCGCTATACTTCTAGATAATTTCCAGAAAATAACTTATCAGTGAATAGTAAAAGGAAAAGCAGCGGAGTCATGTCTAAATAATATTAAAAGGTAAACAAAGAATCCTGTTGCTATGGAAAGATTTGTTAGAATAAAACGGAAATCGAGTATGTCTTCCGAAAGTTCTTTTCTAAAATGAAAGCTAACAGGTCTCATGTAGAAACACCCACTGAAAACTAGAGTTTGCAAAGGTGTGCATTAGCGAAAAGGAAATAAGAAAGATGAAGATAAAAGAGAATCTCAAGGAGTTTAAAAAACTGTGTTAGTTCAATACTTAGGCCAATGACTTGACCAAAGTCGTGTTACTGATATGAGAACACACCTGACCAAAGTCGTGTTGGTGTGTGAACACACCTGACCAAAGTCGTGTTGGTGTGTGAACACACCTGAAATAAGTCGTGTTGATGTGTGTGAACACACCTGACCAAAGTCGTGTTGGTGTGTGAACACACCTGACTACACACCTCGCTACTGTCAGCAGTGATGAGGGAACAGGCAGGGGCACAGTACTGCTCCAATACTCCCTTTTATAAATCTTCTTCCTTTAACCTTTTGTGCCTTTAGTCTTTTGTGTTCAAATGTCTTCTGCTTTCTTACATCATCCTGAATCAGTAGGTGGCACCTACCGTCTCCTGCTGTTCAGACAACTGAAGTAGTACTTTGCTAAAGGTTTCTTTCGAAATTGTTTCTTTGCTGGTAAATGTTCTTCTTTTACTTTAGGAATGTTTTTAAAATCAACGAACTAACAGTTAAAAATAATTTCTTGTAAATTCGAAAGTCTCGTGTTTGCGACGCAGTATTTCTGAAGTAAAAGAAGAAAATAAAAACTATTTGCCTCGCATAACAGAAAAAAAAAATTTCGAATGACTTTTCGCTTTCGTTAAAGTTGTAGATTTTCTTTTCTTTTAAATTTACTGTGTTTCCTGTTCATTTATATGTGTGTGTGTGTGTGTAAGTGTGTGTATATATGTGTGTGTGTGTGTGTGAGACAATTAGCAACGGTTAAAACAGGACTTTGAAATTGTTTTTAAAATAGTTCTTAGGGCAAATTTTTTTTAGATGGATAGAGATAATTTAGTGAAAAAGGAATTGTAAATATTTCTACGCAATTAAATGTGAACCTGCTCTTTAAAACAGTAAAGAAAATATAAAGTGACAAATATGTTAGAAACGTGTAATTATTTCATTTTATTTTTACTTCATCTTATTTTATTTTTACATAGTTAAAGGAACAATGGAGCGATACGATAAGGAAGACTTAAATAATAGGTAACGACATAATAAATAATGTTCTGAAGTAGGTGGACATGTGTGTCGAGTCATCTCGCTTGAAAGATAAGATGTCCGTCACCCCCTGAAACGTTCGTCAAGCCGCTGTCATCCTTCGTAGGCACAGTGACAAGGATAACACAGTGATGACAGGTCGGACGATTTGCAGAACATTGATGTGGTTTGTAAAGAATATAGTTTTAGTTTTCTTGTGCTCAGTTCACAGAAAATGTATTTACTGTATGAAATGTAGAGCTCCTGTCATGACAGAAGGTTACGAACCAGATATTTAAAAGAATACACAGAAAGAATATCTACAATAGAAGAAAAGAATGCCAAAGAATGAAATAGTTTATTAGAATACACATTAGACTTATAGATATGACTATTATCTTGTATTTCTGGTTGTTGGAATACAAATCCATGTCAAATTGAGAAACCAACAATTATCTCAAACATAAACTTTAACCAACTGACTCTTTATCTATTTCAATGATTTTTAAAAAAAAATTCACAAATGAATCACAAAGGGAGATTAACGCGACGACAACTGTCAAGAGTTTTCTCCCCTGTCACGTTCGTCGCGCTCCATGGCGACTGGTGAGTGCCGATAGGCTTACAGAGGTTTATTATTGTAGCTTTATCACAAATGTTTGAAGCAAAGTAGTGAAGAGCAGGCGACAGTTTTTATGAGAACCGAAGAAATTCGTTCGTGAATCGTGGATGAAGGTACTAACTGATGCCACGTTCCAGCCGATGCCAGAGCTGGAACAAAACAGGAAATTGTCAAATGTGCGATCAATTAATTATCTGTCACTTTAAGTATGATACATACTATTTATAATTTTAAAATAATTAATAAATATGTATTTTGTATTTGCCTGAGAGATTTCAGACTTGACATCTTGTGGAAGTTTACTGGCGAGGTCTTGACTCTTCTAATCTCAGCCTGCATGTCCCGCACATGATTAGCAGGTGTTACCGTTAATTAACTGCCATTATTCTAGCAACGTCTATTAAAGTTTTTGCCCTAGTAGTTGCTGACATTGTAACTATGGCGATCAGTTTGTATGATGCACGTGAGGTAAAGATGAGACAGGCAGGAGATGAAAGGTGAGGTGGAGTCACTGGTTGGTGCGGTTGGAGTGTGGGGGCTGAGAATGTGATGCAACCACCTAACATTAATCATCTATCATGTAAGTTTATAGTCTTAAAGTCACCGTGGACTTGTTCCTATTATTTTTGAAATTACTAACAACCAATTCTTTTTGAACTAGTGAGAAAGAAATCGCATCGAAAATATATGCTGCAAAGTCAAAATAAGGTATGATATTTGTGTGCACTCGCCCCTTAGTGGTATACTCGAACCATGCGATTGATGGGCGCGCACCTCGCCAAGAATTTCCACGCCAGTGCCTCGTGTGATGACTGAAAGTGTGATACGCATCGCGCACCTGATCAATGCACCTCTGTCGCCAACAGGTGAGAACTTCCTGGTCGAGGCGACCACAAAAGATCCGCTCTACTGCCTCCCGGTCAATGACGCCGACCTGAGGTTTGTAAAGGTGAGGGAGGTAATGCTGTCGACTCCACAAAGTCTTTTTTCCTGAAGGGTATGGAGTGTCGAGGGGAGTGGGGATGGTGGAAGAAAAAAAAAGAAAGATTCAAACTCAGAGTCAAGTCCCTCCCCTTACCCACCCGAGAAATCGAAAATTGCAGTTTGAACCGCAGGTTATGTTGTGCTCCTTTGCTTCTTCTTGGCCTTATAAACTATATTTGTTTTTGTAGTAAAGAGCCTTTTCTGTCCTGAATTAAAAGCTAACAGTTTTGTACATGTTTCCACCATCCCCTCGCTTATTCCCTTGGTCGCTAGGGTCGTTGCTAGGCGACCTGACTGATGACCCTAGTACCATATGACGCCCTGGTTTGTTACGTAAAATTCATGGCATTCTTGCATACGTCATTGTATGACGCAAAACAATACGCAGTAAGTTGCGTCAACGACTCGCGTGACTTCCACGTGGGATCGTACCGCAGTTCTAAAGCCTAATAATAAGCAAACAATCAAACAACATGGTGTAACTGTCAATCGTTACACCAACCATATTTTAGTTTCGTCAAGCCTCATCAACACTTCAAAAACACAAGAGAAGAAAGACAGCTGACCCGAGCTTTGTCACGTTAACCCTTTGGCTGCTGTCCACTGTGTAACGGTCTTGTCTATAAACAGTAGGCCGGTACTGACCTCCATCAGCTCACAGGTTTTCTTTACACTCTGTGTGAGTGAGAGAGAGTGTGTGTGAGTGAGAGAAAGAGAAAGCTATACAGTAATCTGAAATGATAGGAAATGAATTTGTTAGGTGCACTTTCTACTGAACAGTGTGTTCATCTAAATGTAGGTATATAAAAGCGTCAGAAGTCCACCGTCGAGATGGGAAAAATGCTTTATAAATTACTACTAATAATTTTAATCTTGTAAAGTCTCTTCGACACATTACCAGCCCAGCCATTTACATTTACTGCATCAGTCCCTCCTGATGAGACCGTACTGTGAGAATCTTATTTAGATGGAGATAACTTGTGGAAAATTTGCTGCGCCACACGGGTATCGAACCTTACCGCCTCTGGGGTCGGACGCCACTGTTCCAACTACTCGACTATCCGTGCAAACCTTTTTCGTAGCTGCTCTCAATCCGCCCTTCACATCCTGATTTCATCTTATTTTAAAAAAAAAGTAAATGTGCTACAACAGAGAACTAGCTACTCGTGTCGTGAGTCATCACTGAAGATTTACACGAGACGTGGCGCTCAAAAGTCAGTGAAATTATCATTCAATGATATATCAAGCAACGGAAAAGTTTCTCTCGCTTGGTGTCTCTCACACAAACACATTCACTTTGTTCTCTTTACATCTGTTTAACATACACGTGTTTTAGTGTAATAGGTTAATCGACAGAACATGTTGTAGCAGTATTCAGGAAGTATAACTCGTTCACATATAAATATCAAGAAAGCGAAAGCGAAAGTAGAAATGAAATTCTTTCTTTACTTGTGCATGCGTTTGCTAGCGTATGTACATGTGTATGTGCTGGTGAGTGCATTTTTCTTCCTTCCACCACTCAAACAAAGTGTTAATGCTACTCCAGTTGAGATCATCTAAAACCTCCCAGACTGCAAAGATTATAGAATTCTCGGAAACGCTTGCAAGCGTCACGTGATGTCGACACTGTGCGAACTCGTGCAAATCCTAGCGTGAGCGGACATGCTGGATGATTGTGGAGCCAATGATCGGCATGAAGGAAGGAAGGTAAGATCGGAGTAGTTCTGTCCTTTGTATGAAATGATGTGTACAGATGTCTGCAACGATCGGCCTGAACAAAGTAAGCAAGGAAAATTTTTTCTGTCGTCTGACATGTGGCGTAAAGATGTCGTCTATCTGACATATCCATACTAGATGCCGTCTGTCTGACAGGTGGCGTACTAGATGTTATTATTTATCTGACATATGGGGGAACTAGATATCTGCTACGATTGGCCTGAACCAATGAAACTCTAGTCTAAAGTCTTTTCCATCATAGGAGTCTGGTTTTCCGGGACTGTATTTATGTATACTGATGTCAACTTATTTTCATTATCTTCCCTAAATATCACAGGACGAAGTCAGCTTCCATGACAACTCTAACGGCTAACGCTCTTTTCCTAGTCCCGCTAAAAATAGATTTAAGTGTGGGTAAAGGCTGAGTTCAGTG
Source organism: Pomacea canaliculata (assembly GCF_003073045.1). Classification (NCBI taxonomy): domain Eukaryota; kingdom Metazoa; phylum Mollusca; class Gastropoda; order Architaenioglossa; family Ampullariidae; genus Pomacea; species Pomacea canaliculata. Next base: position 4,453,561 of record NC_037603.1, read on the forward strand.
GGTTCTTGCTACCCGTGTGCTTGACGAGCATAAAGAAAATAGCTTTTACAATCTGTTTCAAGTTGTCGTTCTCGTTGTAACCTTTAGCCTTTTAAAAGGAGAGCAACGGAGAGGGGGACAGGTATGAAACTACATGTGCCTGTGTAATATATAATGTGGCCTCAATCTGTCTCTTCTGTTTGTAGTGGGCTTTACCTTGCTACTACTTAAAAACCCTTTACCTCGCTCGGTGCCTGTCATGTGATAATAAAGGGTTAGGTTTAGGGTCCACTCGCCCACCAGCAGGGTTCAATTGTTGACAAGCCAGAGATCACTTATGCAAGAGAGTGCCGGGTATGTGCCACCCTTGAGTCGTTGCACCTGACTGGTAGTGTCAGTGACGACTAGGAAGAGGGTAACACCTTAGGGGTCTCCCTCACCTGGCTGCCCGAGCTAGTAGGATCACATAGGGGTGGAGGAGGGTTAGTGCAGTGGTTAAGATATTCTATTACAAAATGAAGGTACTCTTTTTATTGTTTGCTCGCAGCCTTTTGAGAGCACCGTGAAACCTCTACTAGTCTCTTTCTCACTTTCTTACTGGCTGTGTCTTAGTGTATGTGCCTATCTACCTACCTTCCTGTCTGTTGTTTACAGAATGTCTTGATAAACAACACAAAACTACACTTCGGCTGCTAGCAGATACAACGGCACTGGACATTATCTCTTGAAGGTTTGCCGTGGTCTGTGCTTCTAATCATGGGTAAGTAAATACTTTAACCATTAATTTATTGCACAGGTATTCATTGGCTGAGTAATACCATGACATATTGTATCTATAGAAACAGTAAGCATTTTAAGATAAAATAAAAGGGAGGACAGAGTTACAGTAACGAGTGCTCAGAAATTGTTGTTATCATATGCTTATATAAAATATAATTATCTTGCTAAACTTAAAAAGCTGCTTCTTTCGTCCTTTTCTTTGTGTAACGATCTCAAGCCTCCTCTCAGCTACCCGAATGTAAAAATCAAGTTTGCAGGGTTGCTTACACTTTGCTGGCTTTCTGACTGGTGTGGTTTGTTAGCTGGCAGTTTCATTTCACTGTTCTACAGCCTCTGGATCTGAGTCGGAGGGCGAGGAAGGAGAGGAGCTGGGTATCATTCGAGCCACCCTCATCCGGGAGCTTCGCAATGTGCTGGACGAGTATCCTGATGATGGACAGATCCTTAAGGTGGGTGAACACTTATCACAACTTTATATCATTTACTTTTCTGTGGAATAAGGACATAATGTCCGTTTTTCACACTTTTTAAGATGAGGGTTACTGTGTGCCTTTAATCTCACTCACTCGACAGAACAAGTTCCTTCAGCAAAGATATTAAAAAAGTTCAGGCACAGATACAGTGATCTCCCTTTGCTCAACGGCAGTATTTTCTCATCGACTGTTTTTATCATCATCATCATCCATCATACATCATCATCCATCCATCCATCATCATCATCATCATCTTGTCTGACGAACATTGTGAACGCATCTAAAGCCTAGTGAACATGTCCGAATACTCATCGATAGAAAATAATATTTATCTCGACAATCCATAAACAATATATAAACGGTATCTATACATGAGACATATCTTTAAACTGTGAAAATACAGAAGAGTTGATCAATTTTTTTTTACATTTCTTGTTTATGTGAACTTTTTTTCTCGCAGGAAATGATTCAGAACGCGGAGGATGCCGGTGCCTCCGAAATGAAGTTTGTGTCAGACACTCGAGAGTTCAACCGGAATGTCAGCCCCGCAGACATCAAAAAACATCCATACCTCAACTTTTTTAAGGTCAGTGTCCACGTCGTCAGTTCCTTTATGTTATAAAGACATTTCATTTAGTGAAGTTGATTCCTTGCTACTCGAGGTATCCATTGCATCGCTGTTGGCTACCACATGACAGTCCTGCATCGCTTGTGGTCTTCCCGTCTTTGGTCTTCACCGACTAGTTTCGGTTAATTAATGCTTCTACCTGACAGGGTTTGTGTTCTTTCCTATAGAATGATTAGTTTAATGTGGTTTTAAGCAATACTATCCAAGTCTTATTATCCAATAATGGTAATGTTTGAACTCTACATTTTAGTTGCTTTTCTCTTGTCAATGTTTTGTTTTGTTTGCCTTTTGTCGACTTTTTTTCATCCATTGGATTCATTCCTCTACAAGAATTTAGCTCTTTCATTCTGAGTGAGCTTTTTCTGTACACAGGGGCCAGCTTTGTACGCCTTCAACAATGCCAAGTTCAGCGACAGGGACTGGCAGGGCATCCGAATGATTCACACCAGCGTCAAGGAGGCAGATCCTCTCAAAGTCGGGCGCTTTGGTCTCGGCTTCAAGTCGGTCTTTCACCTGACAGGTATGCTTTATAAATATATATACTCAATCACCTGTCTGCCGACATGTTTTCTCAAATGTACACCTGCATAAACTCATCAAAGATGAAGATAGGAATATGTTAGGTAACTTTTAGGCTCTTTAAAGCAACAACAAGAATATTACTTATTCCGGTTTTTTTTTTTGATAACATTTTTTGTTAAACTAATATGTCTTCAGACCGTCTGACCATCATTAGCGGAAACCATCTTCTGTACATGGATCCGTTTAGAGGCGAAGATCGGTGCTGTATTCTAAAGAAACTCTCAGGGATAAAGAGAGTGAAAGGGAATCTCTCCTGGGGGGCCTTGGTGAAATATTTGGAGTTGGTGAGGAAGTGTTCCACTCAGGTCACTATCCTGGTACAATATTCTGGTTTCCTCTAAGACACGAGGGAAACGATCTTTCCAGCACTGTCTACTCTGTAGACAAGATTAACGATCTGTGGCAAGCCTTTAAGTCTGAGGCTTCTGGAATCCCGTTGTTCCTGAAGAAAATGGAGACTGTGGGACTGTACACGAGAAGACAGAACAAACAACTCAGTCTTGACTTTCAAGTGGGACTTGCTACCAGCTGCTTGGGAGTGTTCGAAGAGAAAATGCGACTTTTATCGAGGCCTGATGGCTGCTGGTGGACAGATGCCGGTCACTGAGGTGTGGAGCAGCGTCCTCAAGGAAGTGGAGATGTTAGATGTACAGAACGGACAGTCTGTGGTTCAGAGCGAGAAATGGCTGGTGGTCAACTATCATCCTGGTCAATCGGACCTGTCCCCAGAGCTGGCTGAACTGTGCGAAGACCCTCAGCTGTCTTACAAGCCATATGTGGGCGTGGCAGCTCCATTGGAAGGACAAGACAAATTTCCAGGTACTCAAAATCTTTTTTGTTTACTTACATTACATTTTATATAAAGAATTACAAAATATTGTATAAGGTTGAGAACACTTCGTTGATGTCTGATTCATGATTCATTTGAAGCACCTCGGCAGTAAGATGAAGTCGATCTGATTGTGAATCAACCAATCAGGAGAGTGCCAGATAATGAGCTGTGTCCCTTTGAGAGAACTTAAGACTTTGGCTGTGCTTCGCAAACCCTAACAGCCGGAAGCCTCGTTAATTAGTCTCGGCAAGTTTAATTCATTGCCAATATGCGTCTGGGCGAACTAATGCAATAAAATCCCCGATCAAGAAGGGGATGTCCTTCTTCGCTACTTTACAGATAACCTAATCCAACTTCTTATAAATAAAATCAGTTTACATGCTTACATTACCTCACAAGCGTACACCTGAATGATGGTCATGTTGTGGGACTTGGATGCGACTTGGAAGAAGATAAGCCTGCTTGAGATGGGGAACCAATTGAAAACCAACTCCCAGTTCTCTTGGTGTCTTTCGTGTTAGACACTCACACGAACACGCTTCTGTCTATAATAGTGTCAGATTTTCAGGCTACTTAACTTACAATCACAACTTCATTCTCCGATTCATTGATTAACATTTTTATCACAGAGCCAGATCTTCTGTTTCCTTCCTCTGCCCCTGGAATCTCGCAGCCCGACAGGACTGCCTGTCCATGTCAACGGCTTCTTTGCCCTCAGTCAGAACCGCCGCCATGTCAAGTGGCCCACGGCCGACCAACTGAGCCACCAGGCTCACATGGACCCGTCTCTTCGCTGGAACCGTCTGTTGGTGGAGCAGCTGCTTCCAGTCTGCTACACCATGCTGCTAACGAGGTGAGAAAACTTCATCGCTTCCTTGGACAAGCTTAAGAGGAAGTCCTTCCTCCGAACTGTAAGGAAAATTTAAATACTTGCCTCCTTTACTTTACAGGCTGAAAGAACTACACGAGACAAGTCCCCTCCACTTCTACACCATGTGGCCTGACATGAGCAGTGTGACAGAAAATTGGCAGCCATTGGTCAGGCCTTTGCTCGTTACCATGGCAAAAAATCCCGTGTTCTGCACAGAGGGCGGCCAGTGGGTGGACCTTGCCAATGCCTTGTTGAGTACAGTTGCAGACGACATATCTACTGACATCAAACGCACGGTTCACAAAGCTTACCTGGTGTGCCAAGAGAATCTTATCGTCCTTCCCCAGAATGTTCTCGAAGGCCTCAGGGTGTCCGGCTGCCTGTCAACAGTTGCTGTAACAACACCACACCGACTCAGTTGTCTGCTGCAGTCGTGTTTGTCACAGTTTGAAAGCCAAGAAAGGTGTCACCTCCTTGCCTACCTGTGTGATCAGAAAGATTTCTCGCTGCTGGAAGGTCTCCAGCTTCTTCCTCTTCAAGATGGGTCCTTCAGGGCTTTCACTACAGAACCTTCTCCGACTTTCTTCTGTCAAGAACAGGACCTGAGACTTTTCCCTGGCTGAAACTCACTTCTGTTTCTGTGAACTGCAGCACGACCTTCGACAACATCTACATGACATCGCTGCATCAGGTTCGTTCTAAACAAATCCTACCTTTTCATTAAGTAATTAATAAAGATGCATTAAAAGAAAGTATGTAGGGAAAGGTTTTCTTCTGTAGTAATACATATATAGGTATCACATATATGTTTTTTAAAACAATTTAATAGAAACAGATATCAAAACTGGTTTATATATAAATGTAGATGCTAATTTTTGCATGAATTTATCATATAACAGTAATTCGTTGTGTCTTGGAATTTTCATTACAGTGCGTGCGTATGTGTGCATACATATATCATATAAATATTGACATAATTTCAGGAAAATATTCTGTGAGGTTGATGGTGAAGACAGACGTGTGCCACCTGCTGATGAAAAGTCTTCAATGTAGGTTTAGGCAACAGGAACCCATCGTTTCTCTAGACGACCAGTGGCTCCAAGATGTTTGGAATTTCCTATTGAATAATTTTTCAGACAGCCTCGAGGACTTTTCGTTGATGCCACTAATGCCGATTCTTCAAGGCAATAGCTTTGTCCTCAAACCTCTCGTAGGAAACTATGTGTGCAAGAGAGGTGAGTGGAATGGAACCAGTTTCAGACAGCCTCGTCACCTGCCTTACAAAACTCGACATCACTGTCCTCTCTCACCTGCCAGATGATGTCATCAGGCATCCAAAGGTACTCGGTCAGTTAGTACAGTGGCCTTCACCTCAGGGCATTCTCACCGTTCTGTCTCATATCAGTGAAAACCAGAGCATGCAGAGTGCGGCTGTACTATCATTCAACCAAGCAAGCACGGATGAGGACCGAGCATCTCTGATAAAACTTTTAGACGACTGCCGAGATATTGTACTGAATATCAACCTTCAGAAGCTGTTGCAGCAGCTGAACTTGTTCTCGTGTCTTCCTGACCACACAGTCACAAGTATTTCTTGTGTTAATGCCGTAGCTCCTGATCACTTGCCACCAGTTCCAGTACCCAGACGGATGCTTCTGTGTCAGGAGTCACGTGACAGGAGGGTAGCTTTACAGCTTGGAGGACAAATAGAGAGTCTGCAAGACATCAGTCGTGAGATCCTTCTGAAAATGCATCCAGATAGGGAAGAATACTTACTGGAGCAAAAACAACAGTTTATGAGATTCTTCATGGATGAGTTACTGAGTGACAGGTCATTGTGCCAACTGGCCAGAAGTATAAAGTTCCTTACAACATCATCAAATCAGCTGAAGGCTGTGGAAGATCTCTATAACCCGTGCCACAAACTGCTGAAGGAAGTCTTAGCTGATGATTCTTTTCCTCAGGGTGAAGACGACTTTATTGATATGCTTCAAAAACTGGGTCTTAAGGATGAAAACCAAGTAACTTCAGAAGAATTTCTACAAATAGCTGAGTCACTGAATGCCAGTAACGATCACCCTGACTCCATCAGACGAGCTCAGTCGTTGTGGACATTGCTGACGTCACAGATATCACGACTTGATTCACGCACCCTGCACGAGCTGTCACAGTTCAGGTGTTTACCTGCTCTTCACGCAAAGTCAATGCCAGACAGTTATCCGTGCGATCTTCCAGCAGCTTTTCCAGAAGCTGTTCTAGTTAGTCCTCAAGATGTCTACCCATACCAGTACCTCGCCCTCGTGGGATCAGTCGCACCCGTAGCTGATGAAAGGTTGAGTTCTCATGAACTCATACAAAAACTTTTTAAGCAAGAGGTTCCTGTAGAAACAGTCCTGAAACACTTGGCTAATATCACCAAATTCTATAACACTCACAACAGCTTTAAGTTCCGGGCTCAGCTTAATTCTGTCTACAGTTATTTTGACAAGAACAAGGAGAATGAAATATTGGTCAAGGCGCTTTCAGAAAGTCCATGCTTGTTGGTGGAAAACGAAGCTGTCTTTCTCAAACCAGCCTCCTTCTGGATCGAAGACAACATCGATGATGTTGTATTAAGGCCATACAGATACAGAATGTCCCAAGAAATGACCATGTGGCAAACTCTCTTTGTAGCTTGTGGTACCAGGATCCGCCAGGACAGCGGCTTATTGCTAGAAGTTTTATCTGAAATACAAGCTAAGCATCTACGCAAGTCATCTCAAAGGGAGATTAATCGCGATTTGAAGCTCGTCGTCCAGATCCTGGAGACTTTGAAAGATTATCCTCCTGAAGAACGAAGAGACATCATTCTGCCCATAGCACACCGTGAACGACAAGTTCTCCGATTCAGACCTGCTGTGGAATGTACTGTTGGTGATATCAAGTGGCTGATGGAGGCTGAGTCCCAGTGCAGTGGAGATGAGGAGGTTGTGTTTGTTCATCCTAAGGTGCCTGTTGGCACTGCGTTGGCCTTGGTGCTGTAGGTTTGATGGACAGAGCCCTAGATGAAACAGAGGACATTGATTATGCTTACCATCAGGTTGAACCACTCACTACACGCCTCCACAACCTTCTAGAAGATTCCTACACGATGGATTCTCTATCCCGAAAGAGCTCATTCAGAATGCAGACGATGCTGGCGCCAGGCAGGTCAAGTTTCTTCTCGATGAAAGACAGAATGAAGACTGTAGAGAACGTCTCCTCCACTCAAACATGGCGTCCCTTCAGGGGCCTGCACTCTGGGTGTTTAACGATGCAACGTTCTCTGACCAGGATTTTGCCAACATCGTCAAGCTTGGGGCAGGCACAAAGAAAGATGATGCATCAAAGGTGGGGAAGTTTGGTCTGGGTTTCAACGCCGTGTACAACCTCTCTGATGTTCCTAGTTTTATCAGCAGGAACACGATAGCTCTCTTCGATCCTCATAAAAGACATCTGCCAAGAGGAAATCCTGGAATGAAGATTGACCTCAGCTTGCCTAAAAATAGAAGTCTCCTAAAAGCAGTTCCATTACAGTTTAAACCTTTTGAGGGTGTTTTTGGATGCGCTCTTAATCAAGAACAGTTTGTCGGATATCCAGCGACGCTTTTCCGGTTACCTTTCCGATCGGAGGAACAGGCTGCTCTCAGTGACATCAAGAAGGAATCTTACTCCCCAGAAAAACGTAGACAGTTTTTGGCTATGCTCATCAAAAGGGCAGGCAACCTGCTGCTGTTCACACAGAATGTGAAGAGTGTGGAAGTGTTCCATTTATCGAGAGACGAAAGAAACCCTTTGAATATGACATGTCTGATGTCAGTGACAAGGGAATCAGCGATTTCAGCTCAAGGACCATATCATGTTCTTCAGATCCCACTGAAAGCATTTTAAAGATATTTAGTCACCAATTCCAAAACTTTTTCCTAACAGGAACATGTCCTCCAGACATACGATTTGCAGAGGAAGTGTCTATAGTGATGACTGTTAGGTCAGAGGCCAGACCTGTTTGTGATGTCCAGCAGTGCCTCAGTGAGACTGAGTGGCGCATTATCTGGGCGAGTGGAGTGAACCAGAGTGCAAGAATGGCTCTTGCCAACAAAGATCAAGGGTTCATTCCTCTGCCGCAGCTGCAGTACTACTTAAAGACAAGACAATACAAAGCCTGAACAATTGTCCTTTCGGATTTTATCAGGAAGGCCATCTTTTTTGTTTCCTACCCCTCCCAGAACAGATGGAACAACCTGTGCTGCCAGTTCATCTAAACGGGACGTTTGCACTGACCTCTAGCCGGCGAAACCTGCTGATAAGTACAGAAGAAAACATCGACAATAAGGGAGGCAACTGGAATTCTGCCCTGGTGTCTGATGCTGTGTGTCGTGCCTACGTTCTACTACTCGAATCTTTAAAAGACAATGTTGATGTTAACTATTCATCCTACTATGAGCTTTGGCCGAGGTCTGAAAACGGTCTGTCCTTAGTCGACAGCTTCTACTCCTGCCTGATAAATAGCAACTGTTCTGTATTTCCTTCACAAATTCGTTGGGTGTCGTTTGACGAGGCTACATTCTTTGACCCTGTATTTCGCCTTTCTCAAGTTGGAGACCTGGCGTTTACAACTGTACTGGAGTTAAAGAAAGACCAAATAATGTTAGTTGACATTTCCATTGAAATCGCTGAAACTTTTGGCAAGACTCGAAACAGAAATGCTTTCATTGAAAAGTGTTTGTCAGAGGATTTCTTTTACGAACATATTTTCTTCCCAGCATGGTCAGCGATTTCTGGAAGACTCCAGACAAAGTAAGAATGAGGGACACCCTTACACTGCACGCTATCGTCAGGGGAAGTGACCATGTCAGACGACTCTTATCTACAGTTGCCTGCATCCCTTGCGATGTATCCCATGAGCTCAAGACTCCAGATGAACTCGTTCATCCGTTTTGTGATGCCGCTGCCTTGTTCTTGCCAGCTGATGGAAGATTTCCACAAAAAGGAAATGAAGGAGCTGTTGACTTTTGCCAGTCGGAGTGTCTGATGCGCTTAACTGAGCTAGGCATGAACGACGATGACCTCCAGTGGAAAGATGTCATCCATAGAGCCATCTCAGTGAAAGAGTTATTAACACTTGACAAAAATCTGGCATTTTCCAGAGCTATCAATATTGTTGATTATCTTGCATTAATAAGTTCTTCCAGCAAAACGCTTCGCATCTTCCAGTATTCTCCAGATGAAACAGAGCAGCTGTCCCGGACAGAGTTTCTTCCAGTTCTGACTAAACCATGTGACTGGCCCTTCCCGTGGTTTGAGGATGACCTTCAACCTCGGCTAGCTGCTCCGTGCGAGCTGTACCACAGCAGAATGATGAACCTTGTAGCCTGTACACAGAAACTGTTAGACGACTCCTCCACATCGTCTCTGCGGCGTAAGGCGACTAAAGAATCTCGCAGGACAGTACATGACAGTTTAAAAATTGTTACCCAAGAACTGCCAACTCATGAAGACACCGTAAAATCCGCTGTGAACCAACTCCTCATCGTGGCCAGGTTTCATGAATCGCATCAGGAAATCCAAAGTGTGGCGCAGAAAACAGACAAAATTTGCCAAACTGTTTATTCATTTCTTCAAATATGTATTGAAAGCAGTGCAAGTGTAAACAAAGAAGAATTTATTGAAAACCATTGAAAACTGAACGAATCATCTGGACAGGCTGCTATTTTTATCATCCTGCAAAGCTGGCATTTACTGTCAAATTAGCATGCCCTCCATACCTTCAGGAAATAAGTGGCAAGTCTGATTTTAAAGCTCTTTTCCAGTTCTTGGGAGTCAGAGAGAGGTTTGGAACTCAGGACATGTTGGGAGTGATGGAAGAGATGAAACAAGATGTAGGAGACAAGCAGCTGTCAGACGACCAAGTGGAGCTCTTTTGTAGGGCCGCACAACTCTTCTGCTTTGCTCGTCAGGAAACGCAAGACTCCCATCTTTGGACCAAAGCAAGTGTCTCTCCCGGACCAGAAAGGATTCTTGCGGTGTGTGAGCAATTTGTGCTTGGATGACTCTTCTAGCTTAAGACTGAAGCCTGGTATGCACTTCATCCATGGTAAGTTCTCTCCAGAAGTCGCAAAGACTCTTGGGGTTAAAAGCAAGAACAGCACTATTTTCAAGAGCCATATGAAAGTTAAACGGTTTGGTCAGTCAGAAAAATTGACCAACCGCATCAAGCGACTGTTACAAGGCTACACGTGTGATGTTTCCATTTTCAAGGAATTCATACAGAACGCCGATGATGCTGGGGCGACAGAGATTCGCTTCATCAAAGATTTCCGACAGTTGGGAACTGACAGTGTTCCAGATGGATGGAAAGACCTGCAGGGCCCGGCACTGTGTGTGTACAACAACGCCGACTTCACGAGCAAGGACATTGCAGGCATTCAGAATCTGGGAGAGGGAAGCAAAGGGGAGGAAATGATGAAGACAGGACAGTTTGGAGTCGGTTTTAACGCCGTCTACCACATCACTGACGTCCCCTCGTTCTGGACTCGACGAGATGGCACAGAGCAGGTCATCTGCGTGTGTGACCCTTGTGTACTTATCCCCAACGAATGGCAGGAACCTGGCATGGAACTTGAAGACATTGATTCTTTAAAGGAAGAGTATCCTGATTTGGTTGATGGTTACCTACTGAATACATTCGACATGTCTCAGCCAGCAACACTTTTCAGACTGCCTCTGAGAACAAAGTTGATGGCAGCAAAGTCCGAAATTAAGAAGGAACAAATGACAGAATATACTGTATCATTATTGCTTACAAACTTTCTGAAAGACGCAAGTTTATGTTTACTGTTCCTTAACAATGTACAAAAAATTGGCATCTACTCCACTGAAGATGGCCGAAAACTTGAGAAAGAGTATGAAGTAGAGATGGTGATTGATAGGAGCAATGCCCTTAGAAAAGCAGCTTTTCGTGAGATCTTGAGTGGAGAAAGTGAAATGATGATAGATGACGACTTAAGCTCTGGCATTGTAGAGATGAAATCTTCGGAAACCATTGTAAACTTCAGCCTGAAGGACAGCCATGGAGTACAAGAGGACTGGATTCAAGTCAGCAGAGCTGGTTTCCTGGACGCCTCCAAAGCTCCAGAGAAGCTACAGGACGATTGGAGAAAAGAACACTTCCGTTTACTACCACGAGGAGGAGTAGCGGTGAAGATAAAGACAACACAACCAGCAGCAGCAGACACACTGATTTATCAATATGGAGTCAGCAAACCACTTAGCAAACAAGACAATGTCCAGTCCGGGGTTTTTTGCACTCTTCCCCTGCCTGTGAAGACCCACCTGCCAGTCCATATCAACGGTCACTTTGCACTTGAACACGAGTCCCGCCGGAATCTATGGGACAGAGAAGATGACAGCAGAACCATGTGGAACAAGCTGCTTTGCACAGATATTATTGCACCCTCGTATGTCAAGGCACTGGAGCAGGTTAGATTCGCTTGGTTTAGACAGAAACAATATGAGGACGAAACTTCCACAGAAGCTGCTGCCAAAGTACCTCAGTTTTTTGCCCTGTTCCCCAGCATCCCTAAAACTGAGTCATCATTCTGGAGCCCCTTAGTCGAGGCCTTCTACCAGCAAGTCATCAATGGACGTCAGGCGCTGTTTCCTGTCACGAGGGCAGATACAGCTAGTGTCACCTGGACTTCCATCATCAAAGATAAAGGCTTCGCCGGTTACTTTACACGACCTCCAGGATACTCACCTCCCGAATCACCTTGTTACTCACCAATTGACGATGAGGAGATGGTTTCCGATGGAAAACTTGCGGAGTTGCTGAAGCGTTTAAACATGAAGATAGTTCAGGCTCCCCTGCATGTCTTCAATGCTCTCAAGTACTACGGAGCTCACAAGATACAGGAAGCAACTGTAAGTGCTGTCCTCATTTTCCTGAAGTCTTGTACAGCAACGGGATCGGACACTTGTCAGTTGAATAATCTTCCTCAGCCACTTGCGGACCTAGGACTTGATGAGAAGGACGTGCTAACTCTGGCTACATTTGTTGAAAAGTCTCCACACTTCTCATCAAATATTGTTGGTCTTCCACTATGTCTTCTTCAGTCTGGCATTTTAGATGTCTTTTCAGTAGACCGGGAGGTTTTTGTTACCCCGTTCTGTAACCTTTGTCCAATGCTATATGAAGAATTTCTTCATTGCAATCTGGTGAAAATTTTCTCAAGAGTTGTTGACGATGTATCAAGTCTTTTAAGATTCACCCTTGAGCATCTTGCTAAAAGATTGCCTTTTTGTCTTGATCAGACTTTGTTCAAGACAGGACAGCCATGTGCATTAAACACTGGTCTTCTTCCTAGTGAGAACTGGCTTCAGCTTCTCTGGAAGTTTGTCGAGTACAAAATGAATATTAAAAGTCAGCACATCTCTGATGACAGCTTTCTTTGGTGCTTAAATGAATGGAGTTTGATACCTTGCAAAGTAACTGGGAAGGAAGAATGTTTGCTGTACCCGTTGAAGAAAGAAAACTCATTTTCTGCTTGACTAAATGGCGGGGTAGTTTCTCCTCATATATAAATGAAGCTGTCACTGTGCTTCAAAAGCTCCCTTTGCCAATCATTGATCAGTCCATCGTCTCTCAAGTTTACCCAGAAACTCGTAGCCTCTGTGTGTAACCCGGACAGCATTGTGGACCTGCTGAGATCATTTAAAAAATCCCTTCAACTTTCACAGGACGACGCAAGGACCATGTTATACTATTTTAGCTATCACCCAACACAAATATCGCAGTTTGGTAACAGTTACTACCTGCGAGAGATCCCGATGTTCTGTGCAATTGGAGGGCAAGTTACGTCCCTTGACTCTCAGAATGCTGTGCTCCTGCTACCCGAGGAAATTCCACAGGACGGCCTGGAAGTCTGGGCTAAAGAAACCGAAACAGTTCTGCTTGACCCTTCGCTGATCCCAGACGAGGTGTGTAAGATGGTACACCTCAACAAATCGACTAATCTGCATATGATCTTCTGGAGGCGGCTTCTTCCAGACCTGGAATATTTGCCAAATGATTGTGTTCATACTCACATTCTTTACATTCGAGAAAATTATCGTGTAGTTTGCAGCAAGCCAAAGACAAGAAAAAATTTATGTGAAATTCTGTCGGAAACAGCTTTCATCAGATTGGAACCTGACGGGATGTGCAAAGCATCGGAGTTCTACAGTCCGTACAATGTCGTTTTCAGAGAAATGCTTGATGTGGACAAGTTTCCCCCCGCACCATACTGTGATGGTGAATGGCGAGAGTTCATGGAGAAAGTCGGGATGGTGAAGGAGGTGACAGTGAAGATGTTCATCTCATTTGCTAGACAAGTAGCTGCAGAAGGTGCGGATGCATTGAGTGAAAAAACGTTGACAAGATCATCAACACTTGTACAACATCTGTTTGCAAGAAGCGATCTGTTAAATTATTGGCTTTTGGATTCCATTTGCGATATTTCTTTTGTGCGCCCCTGGTCATTTAAACAAACGGAAACCCACAAAGGTCTGGAAAAAATCTGCCCTCCCTTTGTAGTCAACCGTTTGGTGTCCTTCTCAGAGAGTTGTCGCTCCTCTAACTGGCAGCTATTGTGGAGTTCAACTCCAATTTTGCATCCAGATGATGAACCAAACACATTTGATTTGGATGACCTAAAGGAGGTTTTGGAGCAACTTAATTTTGAACAAAACATCCCTGAGGAATATTTCAAGCAGCACGTAGAAAACGTCTGCCATGCACTACACACTGCCACGTGTGACATTCTGAACACTAGTGAGGGTCGCAGAGAAGTTGAATGGCTGTTTGACGAAATCTACGAATTCTTGGCAACATTTGAACCTGAGGAGATGGATTTCTTCAAAAACATTCCTGTGGTCTTTGACAGTTACAACCGTCGTATGTTGTATCCAGAACAAGTTGTTTTTGGTCTCAAATCCGACCAAGCTGTTGAGGGCTGGCTGTTCAGAAGCACCAACGAACTATGAACAGTTTCGTGAACTTTTTAAAGCTCTGGGTGTTTCTGTCCACGTGACCGCTAATCATTATGCCAGAGTTCTGACCAAGCTTCACGCAGCTTATCCCGATGAACCACTCCAAGGTGACATGTTAGAAGCTTGTAAACAAGCTGTCCAAGTCTCTTTCGCTGCCTAAAGGTTTCTCCCGACCTGAACGAAAAGGTGATCTACTTACCGAACGAACAGTTTTCCTTGAAGCTGTCGTCACTTCTGTTCTTTATTGATAACGAAAGACTGAAAACTAGACTTCAGTGTTGCTGTGACAGATTTTTTCCCAGTTTTAAACAACTGGATATTCACTGCGTTAGTCCTTGGGGAACAGTTTCTCTTCTTCCTGAGGGACACCGAATGGCAAAGCTTTCTGAAATAACTTTGGAGGTAGTGCCTGAATTGTCCTCTCAACAAAAACAACCGGTTGGCTTGCACACGATTTCAAGAGAAAGTTGTTGTCTGTGGATTTTGTCAATGGCATCACACGGCTTATCTGTCATAAGCACCTGACAAGTGACATACCACCCGTGGAAACTAATATCCGTCAAGAAGTAAGGGAACTATTAGGAAGAATCGAGGTCTTTGAGACAGAGGATTTGCATACAATGCTGGTCGTCGAAGCAGAACAGGTTGCAGGCAGTGAAGCAAAACACAAGATATTCAGAGACAAAAGGTTTCCTACCTGTGTTTTTGTTGACAGTAGAGCGAGTGTCAGTGATGAGGATGTTGACATGACTCTGGCGGATGCTGCCATTGAAGCAGTAGGCCACAACCTCCATGAATTCCGATTGCTTTTAATATTTATGTTGAGGTGTCGTGATGTGCATGCACTTCTCGACAAACACAACATTTCGTCTTCTCATCATGGTCAAAGGATTAAACCTGGTTGCTATGTCAACATTGATGACCTCTGCTTACTTGACAACAGTGTTGAAAACTTCTTTGTGAGTGGTGAAGACATTGAACTCGAGATCTATGACCCTCTGATAGACAGCGAAGAGGCAAAGAGAGGACAGGAAATACCAGTACAGCAATATCCTGCTCATGAGTCAGTTCCTCATTGTGAAGAGACGATAAAGAATTTTCAGAGTCTTTCTTCCGATACTAAAGTGAAAAATTGTCAACAGGTTTTTATCTATGCTAGAGTGGTTCAAAGGGTCAGAGAAGGACACAACTTCCCATGTTGCTTGTCCTATCAAGTGGACATTGGCTGCGGACGCACAATGGTTGTGTCAGCTGTCAAAATGTACAAGATACCAACCATTTCTGACGAAGATTCTTCAGAAGACCCTTCCATGTCATCGACAGAAGATGCGCAGTCTCATTCAATGTCAGCTACGTCGGCGGTAAAGCAGGTCAAAGGTTGTCTTGAGGTTTGTTTGTCAACAATTGGAGACAGACGTCTACAACTGGGCCTTTTGAAACGTCTGTATCTACAATGGCATCCAGACCTGAACACCACGAGACAAAACGTGTGTTCACGGGTTTTAAGAGCAATCAAACAATCTGCAATACCCAAGGGAAGCTTGAGTCGGGGTAACAGTGATCAGCTGATGCTCACTGCTGATTTCTTTGATCGGGTGTCGCCACGGGGTCATCTGTATGCCTCACAGAGTCTTGATGCCAAGGGAGAGAAGCCAAAGCTCTATGGAGGAATCAGAAGAGAAAACCCACAGCCAGGTGAAGCGAATCGCTGGCTATGCCAAGCTTTTGAGGATCTGAAGATGGCCAAGACCTGCTCAGAGGGAAACAACTGGCTTTGTTTCATTTGCCACCAGGTGAGTGTGTGAGTGAATGATGTTAAGAATATGAATAGTTGGCGTGCAAGCGATGTTTAAATCAGAAAATGGTTTCTCTTTTTATTTTTTAGGTTTTACCTGCCTGTCAGGTAGAAATGCATATTAGCCTGTCATGTCTTTGATTCATTGTCTCTATCTCATCATAAAGCCTGGCTCTTTCCAACATCACTGTCCTGCTTGTATTCTGAGTGCTTTTTTGAGCTTGCATTTTTCTGGCTCTTGGCAGGCCTGTATCTTATGTTTGCATCTTTCTAGTTGTCCTCATACCTATTTCTTTATCTACTTATCTGCCTGTCCTCTAGGCCGCAGAGAAGGCCATTAAAGCTGTACTGTTCTTCAAAGACGCTGACGACCACTTACTACATCCGGTCGAAAAGCAGGAACTGAAGAGCCTTGCCTTGGCCGTCGGCACCACTGAGCTCATTCAGGCAGTCGAGGACCTGGAACTGATCACGGGAGAACGATGGAGGATGTCACATCCGTTTGTACAGTGGGGACCCGAGATACCCGCCTTGCTGTACAGCTCCGACATGGTGCGGTCCTCATGTAGTCAAGCAGAGAAAATTTTAACCATTGCAGCCTCTCTCATGATTTAAATTTCGTCAGAAAAACTTTTAAAACTTAAATTTTTTATTGTCTCTTTTCATTTCAAACTGTATATGAAGAATATTGAGGCAATTTTAAGTACTTTAAAAATGTACAAGTGGGTCATTTAATACCATTCTCTTATCCTTTTTTTAACTTGATATATCATAAACTGTTTCTCTAAGTAAGCAAGTATGACAAAATCTTTTACGTGAGGGGAGAGTGTGTTTTGAGGAAAGGGCAACGCCCGTCCAATGTTTTGTAGACTCTTACTAATTCTGAAATCTACTGTATGCCTCCAACTTCCTTATTTAGTGATTCTGCTCATTATTCTAATGTGTTTGATGTGCTTTTGTTATAATGGCGAAGACCTTATTTGAAGCAAATCGATTCTGTTCATTATTACATTGCCAATAACCATGTTTGATGCGATTCTATTGATTATTATAATGTTGTCCACCTTATTTGATGTTATTCATTGTCGTTACGCCTTTGAACTCTTTTAATGCGATTCTGTTCATTGGTATAATGCTTATATACTTGTTGAATGTAATTTTGAACATACAGTGATTATCATGCCCCTTATTGATGTTATCCTGTTTATATTTATCATCATGTCCCTTTGCGATGTTGCAGTAAGTCAACAATTGCTGTATATTACTGCTAAGAGTTTTATTTAGTGTACAATAATTTTCTTCAGAATTATTCTGTTTTATGTGACATATTTCTTCAGCTTCTTTTCTCAAGTTTTTATTGTAACTTTCAAACTAAATTTTAAAATTGAATGAATAACTTAATATACCTGCCATCGACAGCAGCGTCTTAAGAGTGTTCAGGAACTAGAAAATGATTCCAATATTTTCTTTTTATCATTTCGTTTTCTCTCTTCTCTGTCGATATCATAAGCTTTGGCTTGGATTGGGGTAGTAATTTTTCTAACCTCTCGCTTCATTTTTACCTGTCATAAGCCTGACAGTATTTAAATTCAAATTGCAGTTTATGATACCATACAGTGGCCTTATGATTAAAACTTCTGAAAAATGTGTAAACATGCTTTTCGTATGTCTTTATTTCGACTTTTTAACAAAATTTAGTATATACATGATGAAAGGAAAAAATGTTTTGTGTAACTAAATTTTAGCTATGCAGCGTTAACTATTTATTAACTCATTCACTACGCAAGGGTTCAACAAGGTCACATTACCCCGGTGCGCATGGAAATCCATCTCTTTCAAAAACTCATAAAAAAAAACCTATAAGAGATAGAACAAAACTTTGAAATGATAATAAGAGATTGAACTGAGTAAAACAAAAGTATTCCTACCTGAATCCTGCATGAACAGTCATTTTTTTGGTAATCCAAAGCAAATCAGGTAAGTGAAATTAAATTAAAAAAAAAATTTTCACACACAGGTTGGCACAGGTTATATCATGCTGGCACAAGTTGCACATCCACGAATCACGCTTTGATAACTGCATATCAAGTTGAAATGAACAAACATTGTTCTTGTTGAAAACAATTCAGATTGATGCATTTGAAGGGCTCCAGAATCAATGAAAACCATGGCTGCCAATTATGCTCACTGTCAGGATGTGTATACTCTCATGGGTAGGCTCTACAAAACCTTATAATCTCAAACACTCAGCAATGGAATATTGTGTAATGATCATAACTATGTTAGCAAATGATGTACGTTGACATTTTTACATAACTGTTACTTTGAGGTCTCAATCTATGAATATATCAACACATGTTCACATTGTTTACACTACACCACATGAAGTCTGCCAATCCAAGTGACCTTGGTAAAAAATCAGGTACTGCAGGTACATTTCCCTGAAGTACAAGTAGATTTCTCAGACATGTCTTAATATCACTTAGGCAATAACAATCACAGAAGATACTTAGTTCTGTAGGGGTTGACTGTACTCCTTTATAGTATGGTAGGCCTGCATGCATGGATGCACACATAATGCCTTTTTGCACAGATTACATTCGTACTTAGTCCGTGGAGCATAATTCTTCCTGTATTTGGCATCTGTACCTTGTTCTCTCAGCTTTTCAAAGCAAACATGACAATATCTTCTTGTTTTCAGAGGAACAAGATAATGCTTTCCCTGGAAACGAAGTTGTTCAGGGTCCTGGGGTATTGCAGCTCCTGTTGATTGCTGGTCATTTCTTGGCATGCTCACCAAGCTTTCACCTACAGAAAGCAAAATTCTTCAAAGCACATACCTGGCTTACCAATCATTTTTCTGACTTTTAAGTACAGACAGTGGGACTGCACCATGGTGAGAGAAAGAAGATGGAAGGCAAGCTTCCTCCACCACTTCACAGTTTTCCTATGGAAAGGATTGTAGGCAATCATTTGGTCACTGTGATCGACCCCACCCATGTTTTTGTTGTATTCGATGATAGCTGTGGACTTCGTCTTGTCTCCGGTGCGAGTCTTTACAGTGGCCATCTGGGGCCTGTGAATGGTGGAAAGGATAGCGACTTCCTTCTTGTTCCTCCATCGGAGTACCCTCATGTTCTTGTGGCGCCTAAAGTCTGCTTCACCAATGGCCAACTTCCTTTTCATGAAGTCCTTTGGCAGGCCCACTCTGTTGCACATCACTGTTGCCGTGAAGCCAGTGTTGCAGGAGGCCAGGTCCTCAACAAGAGGTATACTTGTATAATACCTGTGTACAGGCAGTAGCCAAGGGACTTCAGGGGCTGCAAAAGGCATTGAACCACCTCATATGGTCTGTTGTTTAGTCCAGGCATGCCACAGAAGACTTCAAATCGCCAGACATACCCAGACTTGCTTTCAGTCAGCTCGTAGAACTTGATTCCCCTCTTGATTGGCTTGTCCTTCATGTACACCCTACCCCTCCATAGACACATGGCCTCGTCAATGCTAATGTGCTGCTCAGGGATGTATGTAGTCTGAAAGGCCTGGAAAATAAGTGTTATGTGGTTATGTATACACTGCTAAAGGGGGGCATGGCACTCTTGTATTCTAGATGCAAACCCTTTTCGAACAGCTGTTACTCACTAAGTAGTACTTTTGAAAGGTATTTATATATTGTGTAAAGTTGTACGCAAGACTTTTTCAATGTCATAAGATATGACAATAAATAATACAATAAGTATACTGACAATGGCAATCAGTGGGTGTGGCATGTATTTATCAACAAAACTGTACTTCTTTCTCATGAGAAATATAAAGAACATAACTGTACCTGCAACATGTATATCACATAACATTACTAGCATAAAAGTATGTAAAAATAATAAACAAAAACAAATTAAAATAATTACATTTTCTCAAATACTTACTTGCGTTTGCATATGTGCTAACCTATTTTTGGGTCTACAGTACATTTTGCTGTATGGTAGTTTACATTGATAGATGTTTACAACATTTTTGACATTCTTTTTGCTGATTTATTTTTCGAGACTACTGCTTGGCCATTAATCAGATATAAAAAAAAAATCCGCACAAAAAATGCTTATAATGGTGTGATACTATTTTAAGTACACTTCACCTTTTTATAGTCTATTGCGTTTATCTGTTGATCATCTAACTTTCGCTTTGATATAGTGACATGTTCAGATAATTTTTCAATGCAGCAGTCCATCAGAAGAAATTGTGACCCCAGAAAGTTTTTCAATATATATATATCAAGTGTGTTTGTTCTTGCTGTTTTGTGTGTACAACAATTCATAAGTCAATATGGTTAATGGTAAGGATTTTGAGATGTGTTTTATGTACACTATATGCACTGTGCTAATGAGGCGGTGCCATCTGCCAAAATGGCAGTATTAGCAAGTATATTACTAAGCAACTTTTGAAACTCTCTTAGCTAAAATAATAGTCTCTTAAACACATACATACATGGATATAGTTATCTCCCCTATACGTAAACATCATTTTCATGAAACATTGCATGTTATCATAATACTAGATTCGAAGATCCGCTTGTACCCAGTTCATAATATAGATTTAGGCTCATGGGGTTACTGTCAGAAATGTACTGTCTTCACCTAATTCCTTCTCCCTCATAATTATCAAAATGTGTCTACTGCGTAGCAACAATTTGCTCAACGTTTAGTAGCACAAGGCACCGAAATTATATGTGAATATAATTGAATAAAAAATATTATAAAGCTGACAAAAGTTACCTTAATTGGGCAAAGAACTACTTCTTATAAACTGTTTTATTGACATTTCTCCTTCTCTCGTTTGACTGGATCCGTCGTGTGGCAGGAACGCTTACTCATACACTGAGGAGTAAGTTGATGGGGGTGAGCTCCCTTGACGACTTCCTTTACTACACGCGATGTATTGCATGCTTTCTGTCACTTATATACACACACCTACATACACAAATAAACTACATTCCTGGCATGCTTTCTCTTTACACATGATCCAAGAAGTCAAAAATTGTGCGCCTTAATTAAATCGAAACCTGGATCGTTAGTAAGTCAATTATGCCACTTGAAAACAAAATGGAAGCTTCGCGAACAGGCACCAGAGCAGCTTAATTTATCCTAAACGCAGTTGAATGTAACTGTTTTTTATAAATCGGAAACTTTGAGACAATCGGTGAATCAGTCGGTGGTCGCTTGACGGGCATCTGTGGTTGGCAGGAGGACATGGATACACGCGGCAGCCACGTTTGTCTATTGTGATGATCGTCACTCACTTCCTTCTTTGACCACAACGACATCGACTGCCATCAGTTGTGTCTTGAAGGCTAATCTTCGACAAGGTGTCAAACCCGGTCACAACTTTGAGAAGAATTAATTGGCACTGCGTGTCTATTATGTAAGCAAAACTTAATAGTTCACCGGAAAGTTTCTGTTTGAAATATAAACAACTAACATTGATTCAAACAAATTAAAAGCCAGTCTTCTCCAAATATACATTTTTTGAGACGCCAATCTAATAATTACAAGAAAATATTTTTAGTGCCTAGTACACTAAAGAAGATTTTAGTATTTCACGATACCTGGATCTTCTTTCAGAACAATTACAAAAATAAGGTAAAGTTGTGTTACAAACCTGCTTTGCTGCTACAGACCTTTAAAATAAAAATAAAAAAAAAAAAACGGAAACGAAAATAAAGTCTTAGGAGCTTCAAGATCAGTTTTTGTCATTGAATTGTACGAAATTGTTTAATTGAGAGCTGTAACATAAAAACTATTTTATTTTACGGTGAAAATACCCAAGCTAGGGTCCTTTATTGCTCAAAGATAGGTAGGACTTTCAGATAAGCAGGAGATAACAAAACTCATTTTCCGGAAGAAAATTTCTTTGCTGGTAACTCGCTATTTTTCTGTGAAAACATTGTAAAAGCAGCAAAAACTTTTCTTGACAAATCTTTTGTTGGCAAAGTACAGACCTGCAGTCTTACTTCGATCGTCACTACAGTAGTCTGTCCTCATGAGCCCCCCACTGCTCCTTCAAGACAATAAAAGAGCAAAAGACTTTTTCTATCACAAAAGGTTTATAAAGCATCACTGCGGTGCTTTCACCTGGCTGTTGACAGTCGAGCTCTGTGTCTAGTCAGGTGTGTGTACAAATATCTTTTGAACAACTGTTATTTGGCAAAGTCAAAGTGATCTTAGAAATTACTGGCATTTAGGGTACAAGTGCTCGAAAGGTTGTTTTGAATCACTGTTAATTGGTGAGGCATGTGAGATAAAAAAAAAAAGGGTGAGAAAAAAATATCATGAGTTAAATGCAGAAGATTTCAGTCAGCGATGGTCCAGTCAAGTAACATCAGTATGAACTGATAAAATATTGAAAAGGACTGATCCTTGGTGCAACAACGACTCATCGTGCTTAACGTGTTAATATACTATTACCGTTATAATATTATAATTGCTTTTATGTTCGAAGCCAGACTTACTGTATATAATGAAAAGTTAAAACCTAGCATAATGATAAGAGTTTAGTCTACAAATAAACAGAAATATAGAGTCACGGCGAATCAGGTAACCTCAGATACAGGCTATTTCAACCTGCCATAAGGCGCTTTTATAGTAGTTTTTGCTGACATCTTAAAAAAGCTTTTAAAATAATATACAGAAATTTAATTAACGTAGTCATTATGATGTTTTATATTAAAACATTTATTTAAAAGTATACCGGTCTCGCTTCAAATATCAAAGTCGACATTTGTTCTTTATTTCCTCAGATTCGAGTAAACTATATTAATAGAAAATATTGAAAAAAAATTTAATTTCTGTTTCATTTCAGTAAATATTTCAGACTTCTTTTTTAACATTTCTGTTAACTGCTTTGTTTCTTTGACTTTTATTTGTTCACTGTGGTAGCGTTTTAATTTTCGGAAATTATGTCAGTTGATAAGCAGGTTGTCGGTTATATGTGTCATTGGCCTCTACTACTAATTAATGATAATAAAATATTAGATAACATTTCCATTTGAGGGGTGTTTAAGGGACTACAATTGAACCTACTCTGTACTGAACTGCGAACGGACCCACTGTGGCAAACGTGACCCAAGTGCTCGATGAAGATAAGAAACTGACTAATAAGAGAAACAAATACCTGGGGTATTAAGTATGGGGTGGGTCATGTGGCCAGGTTTTAAAACTTGAAACAAAGACTCAATCTATAAAGAGGAAAAGAGTATTCCACAAGGTTGGATCACAGAAGGAAAGTTTCCGATGACAGATGGCTGACAAAAGAAGGAGGTCGACACCAGCAAGTTACAGAGACTGATTTACTAGGTAGGAGGTCATGTAACTCAGAAAGGTGAGATAGGGCAAGGCCTTGACACCATCGGTATCACACTGCAGCGATCTTGTCATCAGTGGGAGGTGAGGCTGGCAGACAGTGATGTCCACAAGAGACAGATGTAGCTTGGTCTGCTGGTCGCCTGCGGTGAGCAATACTTGCAGCATTATTCTCATTATTTTGAAGCGTGTCCGTTAGTCAGTTAGTACTACTACAAACTTTAGCAACAACAAAATATAGTAATAGTACCAATAGTAATTAAGCGACGATAATACAGATGGCGGCAGTAATGTTAGTAACGCTCTCTGTACTCTTTGTCGTCGTTGAAAATGAAGTCATTGGGCGAAACTCAACGGGTGACATCTATGAGAAAGGGAAGATAATACTACCTCCAAAAATATGCTGCAAGATTATTTCCCCTTTCCCTCCCAATCTACCAGTCATATCGATGACACGTATACTGACAAATACTCTTCTGAAGAAAAATTCAGTTTTGAGAACAATGTCATGCACACCGACCTACCTGCTGCTGTCAACACATCTGACGATCAAGTTGAAGGTTTTCATTCAGTTCATTTGGTCTTCAATCTTCAAGATTGTGACAAGAGAAGGCAAACTTATAGAGTGAGGGGGAACACAGGCAGCATACAGATTGTTTATAGTCCAGTCACTGACTCTCAACTATACTCCGCTTTTCTAGCTTGCAACATCGAGCTGGAAGTTCCTCCGGGAATGGTGGCTCATGTTCTTGTGATTAAAAGCTCTCACTATGGAGAGACTTCTAGTATCATGCTATTCGATGAGGAAAATACACTTGTTTTCATAAATATGTCAGTCGGTTCCCAAATGAATTTATCACCTACTCAATATCGTCAGGTTTCAGCTGGATATAAGTAACCGATATGCTTTTAGCCTCGGCCTAAACTTCACGGCAGTCCCAGAAGCTACTCGGCCAAAGCTTCTGATTAATTTTATCTCTGAGACTAAAGGTAATATATCTAAATAAATTTGAAATTTTCATTACACGACATTTGTTTGTCCTCTACATAACGACTTAATAATGTTTGATATTTTAATCTTTTTTTACAGATACTTCAAAATTCTTCTTTTGAACATAGCATAATCAAAATATTATTATGTAATAAGTAAAGATATATTTCTTTATCTCAGAAGTGACAATAAGAGTAATGAGGTTCTGAAGAATAATTGCAGGTTTTAAAAGGTGTGGATTTCTTTCGCTGATGCACTCATGATTATATTATTTTAATACCAGTACAACATTGCTATCTAGGAAACTATAATTGTAAGACCCCAACTTAAAGGATGCACAAGAGGAATCCGAGATTAGAGGATTACAATGCCTTTCACTGAAATACTATTCTTTGTTTCACTTACAAGCTTAGGTTTATTCCGGAAGAAAATCTCATGTTATTTTATTTAACTTTTGGTGGTTTTTTTTTCTTTGTTGACAGAAGTCCATTAGAATGCGGATATTTATAAGTTTCATTATAATTTACAGGCTACATAAAACATCACAGCCAAGTGCAAATAAAGAGCAGGTTCCTTTTGTAAACACGTGGACTGACCTGGTGGCACCTGATGACCACGTTATCCTTATTAACATTCATGCTGTTTATGGAAACGGAGAATGCTTCCGTGGCGTTGACAAATTTATAGTAATTTTTCACACAGAGGTCAACTTCACGGAATATAACATCTGTGAATTAGGTAATAACGGATACACTGAACCAGTTATTTACTACGGAGGTGTACGTGTACAGTACAAAAGTTTCGCCTCATATTACCGGCCCTTCTTCAGAATACAGTTCTCGTTCCACCACGTGTCGGCACTACCTGTTCAGCTGTCTAAAGGCAGGTGGAACTGCTCGGCCGTGCGATGGGAGGACATGCAGCATCACTTCCCGTGTAACTTTGTGTCTAACTGTGTGGGCGGCGAAGATGAAGCTGGATGCTGGTCAGGTGACGGCACGTGCAGCCCGGGAACATTCCAGGCTGGCGGCCGCTGCTTTTCACTTTCTCGTATAGAGCAGCAAGAAGTGTCATGGAATCTTGCCAGTAACTGGTGTCAGCAGCGAGGAGGACAGTTGCCAAGTCTAACCACAAGACATGTGTGGGACGCTGTGACAGACCTGTGTCACAAGATTGACAAATGCCCTGTATTCTACATCGGCGCCAGGTCAGCTCCTCCTACAATATCCGCGATGTAAGTATTTTGATCCTCTGTTTTTTTGTATGTTTTTATTATCAAACAATAATCACTAGATAACATGTTACTACCACTACTATTACTACTGCCAATACTACTACTATTACTACTAATAATACTAATAATAAAGGTGAGAGATGGTCATATCTGAGACAATACTTGTTCATACCGCTTCAACTCAAAAAGGTATCCATCCAACAAAATGCATGCTCGGGTCTATGACAAAGTAATCAGTGTCAACATTGCTTAATGCAGTCAGATTATAATTGTGGTCATTGAATTACTATCTTTGGATATTTTATGACTTGAAGTTGGCGAACCAGGGGAGTTTTTCACTGTTGATGTGTAATTAATTCGAACTGAGGAATTACTTCCAGCTTGTTTGTGTGACCCTTTGTCAATTGTTACCATTCAAACGGTAAATGGAAAAGAAAAAATAACGAGAACAAAAAGAGAAAGAAATGGTTTAGCCCGGAAGAGACTCTCTATACCCAGTCAGACACACAGAATCAAAGGGGAGAAAAGATGGCAGAGGGAAAGAACAGGGAGCACGAACAGAAAAAATTGGACCATCTCAGTCACGGGATCGAATTGTAACAACAGGAAATACAGGAATGCCAGCACGAACTTGCAAATAAAATTCAAGACAAGATCGAAATTCTAACAAGCGCCTTAATTGACGCTGAGAGAGAAAAGGAAATTTTGAAGAGTTAGGTAGTGTTAGGATAGTGTTCTTGGGAAGATGTTGCAAGGATTTTTGGATTTCTTGTAGGGACAAAAATAAAACGTAAAAGGATTGTGAGCAAACACTGTTATACATAATTATATATTCTCAATTTCAATCTTGGAATATCATATACCGACACCTAAGAGATTTCTGCACTAGGAAAACTTAAAAAAAAAAGACAAACCAAGATCAACGATAGCTACATTTGTTTTGCATAAAGACTGAGGCAGAGTCCTGACAGGGAAAAGCCGCCTCAAAGTGTCGAAAATTGCGATTGTGGAGGATGTCACTAATTTCAATGTGCAGATACTCAACCAATGCAAACAAGACGACGGCTGGTTCGGACCCCAGTGATCTAACCACACTGAAGAAAAGAAAATAAACATACGGATGTCTAAGGATATTTGAACTCGTTTCCTTCATTAACAAACGCACAAAATGTTTTCTTATTTACGTTTTCATTCATTTTCTGCCCACATTCTGCACACATTTACTGATTACATACAACATTCCTAATAATGTTTCCAACCATTCCCCATCATGAATAACAAACACATTTAAAATGGAATTAGACCACATCGACCCACTTGATGATGATGCAGTTGAATGGTGTAAGTAAATATCGAGACAATAAAAATACCTTTGATTTTTTTCTGGCAGGTATCAAAACAACTGGATTTGGTCTGATGGTACGATCGCCCACTTCATAAAACTGTTGTTATTTATGGAATCTTATTTAAATTTAGACTCTTGCACTAGCCTACAGACTACTACTATATTTCAACTGGACCAAAAAGGAAGTCAGTCACTTCTATCCAAAGTTGTGAGAAACCCATTAAAGTGAAATGTCTTTTATGTGAGATTCCGGACACCTCAAGGCCATATGAAGGAGCAGAACTGCCAGTGATCCGAACAACAGTAACATCATCTCGCCTCGTCAAGGTCCCGTTATTAACATTTTCGTAATTAACAGCTTTCTTCATTAACTGGATTTGTTAAAGCTTTCTTACAAGCAGAAGTTAACGTTGGAACAAAAACATGTTTGGAGATAGGTTTGAATATAATTCTAGCCTCCACTATTCTGTGATCCTCTATTGAATGCAATGCCCAGTGTCTCACACTAATGTCTTTGTTTAACAGTCAGGCTACCTACGGTGTCCCGATCATCACTTCACACACGTGTTTCTGGCGTGTGACAAGGCCTCTAGATGCTGGGGTGGAACAGATGGCGCTACACACTCCTGTCCTGCACCACTGACTTTAGTGCCGCCTCCCTTTCAATGTGTCGGTGGACATCAGAGTGTCCCCTACACCCTGGTCTGTGATCATCGAGCTGACTGCATCGATAGAAGTGACGAGGACTTCTGTGACTTTCCACCCTGCGATATACTGTCTCCTTTTCGATGCTCAGGCAAAAGGGTTTGTTTGTCTTTTTTCATTAAAAATAACTCGCGTACTTTTTTGATCCCGCTGGTCAAATGTTACTACTGATTGTTCTTTTAATTTTTAGCTCAATAAACATTTAAAAACTTAAAAATCTTTACTGACCTCTAATTCATACAGGCACTGTTCAAGAAAGGTAATTATCTCTGCTTTTATTTCTTTGTTAACGATGAGATAAATTCTACATCATAAGTTATCATTTGTGACTACAGTGTGTACAAGAATGGGAGCGCTGTAATGGTCAAGTGGACTGTGACGACGGTGCCGACGAAAGCCGGTGTAAAACAAACGTCGAAAATGGAAAAGACACTCTAGACATAGAACTCCCATTGATAATGGATCTCAATGCAAGAGGAATGTTTATGTTTTCCCCCTACAAAAAAGACGAATACAATTCCTCGACCATTTTTTCTTGTCCTGATTCCCATTTCACGTGTGTCAGCCTTGAGCAGGTGTGTCTGCCTGTCTACCTCCGATGTAACGGGGTCAACGACTGTCTTGGTCACGAAGACGAGGCGGCATGTGACAGGTACACGTGTCCAGGCTTCTACCGCTGCCGCGCCTCTCAGGTGTGTGTTCACGAGAGTCACGTGTGTGACGGGATCTACCATTGTCCTCTACATGATGATGAAATATTGTGTAATGAAACATGTCCACACAACTGTGTCTGTCACGGCTGGGCTTTTGTTTGTTCGGGTATCTTCCATGCTGCTAGCTACCCCAACCTTCGATATCTTGATGGTAGTGGGTCACTGATGAACCTTGGTCACCTGGCAAACAGTTCATATCTTGTTCATCTAGTTCTAGTCGAGTGTAATCTCACCGAATTACACGAAGTGACTTTACCCAATCTTCGCACTCTGGATGTCAGCAACAATCAACTAACTCACGTTAGTAGCAGAAACTTTGAAAGTTTTAAAAATTTATATTTTGTTAAGCTCGGCTCTAATCCAATAACAGTTTTGTCTTTCGTTAACATTGGGCACACATCGTCTTTAAAAATTCTTGATCTTTCTGCTGTCTTTCTTCCAACCATAAACTTTAGCATCTTCTCTTTCTCAGCACTGACAACGTTGAATCTCTCTGGCAGCCATTTAGATCACGTGACAGGACATGGCTTTGGAGCAATGGACAGTTTGAGTATATTGGACCTGAGGCTTTGCCCAGTAACTATATTTCCAAGAGAAATATTTCAGTCTTTAAAGAAATTAGAGAAGATCTTTGCTGACAACTACAAGCTGTGCTGTCCGGCCATACTACCCCAAGGGTTCAACGTGCTCAACTGTCACGCTCCTTCCGATGAAGTGTCGTCTTGTGACGATCTGCTGCGCTCCAACCTGTACAGAGTTGGACTCGCCATCCTGGCCTCGCTTGCTTTACTTGGCAATTTTAGCACCTTGCTGTACCGTTTGTTTTTCCATAAAAAACAGGTAACGGGGTATGATGTCTTCGTGAACAACCTGTGTGTGGCAGACTTTCTGATGGGTGTCTACCTTTTAATCATCGGTATCGCCGACTTCCGGTACAGAGGATCCTATGTGTGGGAGGATGTCGGGTGGAGAAACAGCAGTTTGTGTAAACTGGCAGGTTTTACATGTTTATTGTCATCTGAGGTTTCGATCCACATCATCTTTTTCATTACAGTTGACCGCTTCCTTGTTCTTCGTTTTCCTTTCAGCCAGGTGCACTTTGGCAAACGTTCAGCACAGTGCTCATGCGCAGTGTCGTGGCTCACAGGTGTGGCCTTGGCGGTTGTGCCTTTATTGTCAATGACGTCACACTGGAATTTTTACAGCCAGACAAGCATCTGTGTTCCACTTCCTACCTCCAGGGTTCAGTATCCAGGTCGCGTATATTCTTTTGCTGTTATTATTATTTTAAATTTTATATTCTTTATTCTCATATTGATTGGTCAGATTATTATTTACTGGTCTGTTCGTGCCACTTCCATTTCTGCATCAAATACATCTAAAACGATCAAAGAATTTATTATCGCTAGACGTTTGATAACAGTTGTGATGTCGGATTTCTTGTGTTGGTTTCCTGTCGGTTTGGCGGGTATCCTAGCATCGTACGATGTCCCCATTCCAGGAGAGCATGATGTGGGGATCGTTATTTTTGTTCTTCCTACTAACGCCGCCGTGAACCCGTTCTTGTACACCATCAACATCTACCTGGAGCGGCGACGCCGTCGAAGAGAAGAAGAAAGAAGAAAGCGTATCATTGGTCAGCTTCAATGTATTAGTGGACACCCAGGTGCCGCAAATTCAAAACTGTTTATGTCAAGTAACGATGCTCTTGACCTGATTAAGACATTGCTTTTGGCGAAACATTTGTCCCGAGAAGAGCTAAGAAAAATATTGGAAGATACAACAAAAAATGAAGTTAATAAAACAACTGACTTCTAGATATCTATTGCTAATTTTCTCACGATGTTCGTCTTGGCTACTATCAGGAGAACTATTATTCAGTTGCAATACACTACGCTTGGTACGACATCACTGAGGCCGTGAAATATAAATTTGACAGAAACATAATTATATATTCTTTGTGTGTTATCGCTGATGACTGCTAAAAGTCTACAAGTACAAGTCAAGGCACGAGCTGTTGGTCTCCCCCTAGGTAGATGAAATCAGATGTTTTCTCCTTGACTTACTCTGCAGACATTCTTCTTCTAATTCGTATCGACTTTTCATTCCATCTCATTTCTTATTTCGTCACATAGTTGTATTCAGCCAATAAACTTTACAATATTTGCGCTCATTTGTCTTTCCCTCTGCTCGCCACGAGCGCCTCATAACAAGGGCAACAACCTCAGGTCACCACTACATCCACGGCGTTTAACTTACTGCTGATGTCAAGTTTGATTAATTGTTTTTGTTTCTTCTTTCACAGCAACATTCATATAAATGATGATGACAAGATATGGTTTGCTGGCGTTGTTTAAGGCCACAAGTGTTCTGAAACAGCAGTGAAGCCTGTCACGTGACAGAAGAACGGGCAGAATAGGAAATGGAGATGAACCTCTTTAGCCTTTTGCTAATGTTTATTTGATGGTCGTAATTTTACCGAACACACGATTACTTATCACTTCCTCTCTCTTTATTATTATTATTATTATTATTATTATTATTATTATTATTATTATTATTATTATTATTATTATTATTATTATTATTATCCCCAAGTAGAGCGTAGGGCCACAACCACACCACGCCATCGGAAGTTTTTCAGTTGCAGGTTCTGTAGCAGGGTTGTTTGACAATTTACAAGGTGGGGTTGCTAGCCCCCCGCTCAGCCCTCCTCCTTTATCCAAGCTTCCAAATGGAGAAATCGGAATCTCTATCCGGGCTTTGAACCAGCAGGTTCACCGGGGGTAGAGGTCCAGGTGGTTTTACATTAGTTTTATATTATATATATCGCAATATCCTTAGTAATAGATATATATGGATGTAAGCTTACAAAAACACAATTAGGTGAGACATATCCTAATAAGCAAGTAAGAATAGTACACAACTGTTGTCACTGAAAAGTAAGAAAAGATTAACAGTCCTTACGAACATATATCGGGTTTTTAGATTTCACATGTATACTAATCCTATATATATATGCGCTAGTGTAGGGGAAGGAAACGTGAGTAAGAGGAATGACGATTAAAGAAAGATCCACACACACATTGCTATATTCGATCACTTTGGGACAGTCGGTGAGGACAGAACCTTTCTGTTACTTTATTTTAATTTTCTCGCGTTCCATCATCGAAGAATAAAAAAAAAAGCCGCTTAACGCCAACCACGGTCTGCTAACCCTAGGTTAACTAACTGAACAAAACAGGGAAGTAATCACGTGTCCACATTAGATACAAGCAGAGGACAGGTTATTTCTTTCAGTTAAAAAAACCAACATTTTGTGTATAAATTATGAAGCATTGATATAATAACACACAGCAAAATAACCCACATCAATATGTCTGTTGTTGTTTACTTTCCTTGTTGGCATTGTAAGCATTACGGACAGACTGGCCGGACATTGTTTAAGTTCCAACATATACTCTGGCGTATGCCAACGATGGTTATTCAAAGTTAGGCTACACTTCTTTACATTACCGTTTGTTTTATACTTGTCATGTAGCTAAAATATAGGAAATGGTTATGGGAAAAGACAGAAAAAATTCACTGTGAAAAACTCTTTTGTTGATTGACAAAACATTTACAATATTTAGCAAGAATCTTTCTATCAAATTTTTAATTTTTTAATTTTTATTAATTTAACACACTTGTCTCGCTTTATCGTTCTTATGAAGGACTCGACGAAGGCAAAATAAGCTTAAGTGATCTTAATGCTGACGAACCTTCACACCGACAAACATTCTGTAAAAGTGAAGGCGAAGCCGATAAAACATAGAAGCACTAGTTCCTTGCTGCGAATATTCGTGATCAAATTCTCATTTGCTCTAATCACGAAATATTAGAGGAGACAAGTTAACTAAGTTTAACTGTAACTATAATATTTTTAGGACAATTTTTTTTGCTGTTTACAGAATGGAGCTTACAAATATGGAATGAATTTAAATGTTTTCAAATCAGATCTTTACGGCTGTTTTTTTTTAAAAAAGGAAATTCAAAACATGTGTATACCATTCCAAGTACTCAGAGACTGTAACTGTCTTGTCTTTAATATCAGGAGAAACTGCTCATATAATGATATGTGAAGTAATACAACAGGGTATATGATGGTAGTTTTATGTTCTTACCATACTGTGAAGCAAAGATACATCAGTCTTCTCGCAATGTAGCATTTTTGTAATTAAAATAATAAGTTTTCAGTAAAACAGACGGGACATCCACGAGCAATAAAATGCATTAAGTTGTCGTGAGTCGTGTAAAAAGGTTGATGTTTAAAACTTACACCAAGTAAATGTTGTAAAAATTATTTTTAAACGGAGTATCACAGATAATTGTCTACAATATAGGTATATATATATTAAATACTGGTCAAAATTTAAATCGCGGGCATTCAGCGTTTAGTCAACAGGTAGCATCGTTCACATTTTCGCTACGTACACAAAGAGTTAAATTAATAATAATAAATAAATAAATCAGTTAAGTATATTTTTCTTTAGAATACACCAATGGTCGTCCACACAGCACACACTTGCGTACGCACTCACTCACACCTTGTGCTGCTGTCAGCTTGTTTCTGTACACCTCAAGTATCTACCTGCACCGAACTCTCCGTGAAAATGAAGAAAGACGAAGGTGAATCTTGGACCAACTTCAGTTTGCAAACGGGTAGAGAGGCGCTGTCAATGTTATGAGATTCTGACATGTATATGACCTCAATGAGACATCGATTTCGGTGTGAAATAGCAAAACAACTGTAGACTATTTACAGGCGACTAGCTAGGGAAGGATATAAAAGGACCTGAGGTTTATTGTCTGACTGACAAACAGGAGGTGAAGTGCAATGGTCACTGACCCAGTGTCACGTGGTCACTTATAAAGGGATGTACATTCACCAAAGATTAAGGTCTAGTGTGGATTGTTGACAGGCTAGACACGGGCCTGAAGTGTCAAGTCGTTGTTTTGCACATTCATCAGACCACGTGTCCCTGATACTCCTTTTTCCAGTTTACTCGAACGAGCGCTGCCGTGTACACGACAAAACCCAACCCTAGTTATTTTAGTTTAGTCCTTGTTACTCCTCGAGGTGCATAGGGCCACAACAACACCTCGCGGACTCCATTTAGGGCATCCCCCCTTCAGTTGGGCCCATGGGGTTCCCACGTCCTTTGCCTCGCTCTCTACTGTTCTTTTCCAAGTCTGCTTTGGTCTCCCACCTCTCCTCTTCCCCTGAGGGTTCCAATCAAGTGTCTGCCTGACAATGGTGTCAGCTGGTTTGCGCAGGGTGTGTCCTATCCAGCGCCATTTGTACTTTCTGATGTCCTCGCTAGTAGCATTCTGGCTGGTTCTTTTCCACGTGCTGCTGTTGGACATCTTTTCAGACCATTTTATGCACAGAATATGGCGTAGGCATCGGTTAGTAAAGGTCTGGGGTTTGTTGCTGATGGTGTTTGTCACTCTCCAGGTTTCAGAACCATACAGTAGGACAACCTTCACATTGGTGTTGAAGATGCGGGTCTTACTGCGGAAGGATAATGCTCTGGAGTTACCAGATGGGGCGGAGGCTGTTGAAAGCATCCCTGGCCTTGTTGATGTGGCCTTTGATGTCATAATCCACTTTACCATCTTTGTTGACAATGCTCCCCAATACGTGAAGCGGTCTGTTTACAGGATGTCCTCTCCATGGTTTAGCCAGTCTTCTCTGTTTCCTTTGCTAGCTTACTCAATTTGGTTTGTGCATATGTTTTGTCGATAAGATATGAGACTAATGTCATCTGCAAAGTTCAGGTGCTCTAACTGTTTGGGGAAGATCCACTGAACACCATTTGTTTTGTGTTTTGCGTATAATGTAGTCTATGACCATCAGGAATATTGTTGGTGATAATATGCAACCCTAAGGACAATAAAAGAAATTTCTGCATAATTGTTTGAAAATTCGTT
Source organism: Pomacea canaliculata (assembly GCF_003073045.1). Lineage (NCBI taxonomy): Eukaryota > Metazoa > Mollusca > Gastropoda > Architaenioglossa > Ampullariidae > Pomacea > Pomacea canaliculata. The sequence continues at coordinate 4,487,861 of NC_037603.1, forward strand.
GTATGTGGTTGTGTCAGGATATACCAAGATGAGTTCCATCACACTTGTTCTTTGATATAACAAATAACATAACATTTTCCGTTTCTATATTAAATATTCTCAGATCAATTTCGTTGGCTTACTGTGTTTTTTTTCTTTCTTTTGTTGTTTTCTTTTGTTTTGTTTTTTACGACTAATCCAGAACTGAGCATTAACAAACAGTTCAACGCCCAAATATTATTAAACTTTAACGTATGTATAAATACCAGCATATCTGTGAAACACTCATATACATGTATATATATATATGTTATATAAGTGACTGATCATTTTCATTAAACCTCACTCTCTCATTGCATGTTATCATAACACTAGATTCCAAAACCTTTTGTACCACTTGTACCCAGTTCTTAATATAGACTTAGGGCTCTTGGACTACTGTCAGAAATGTTAGTCTCTCAGCAAGCAAGCTTATAAATTGTCCGGCAATGTTGATCGTAATTCCTAAGTTCATTCTTTTTTTTCTCGGCACAGTATTCCTTTCACTTTCACACCTCATTCCACTTATTCTTTCCCTCTATTAGTTATCAGTGTGTCTACTGCGTAGTAACAGTTTATCTGCTTATCAATACGTTAAATACATAAAGTGACAAAATTATGTCTAAATATATTTGAAATAACAAATATTATGAACATAAGTCGTTGAGTTGATTGTGTCGGGGATAGATGGTGAAGATAACGTGTAGCTCTAGCTTGAGGAACTCGGCCAAGTCTCGAATCAAATGTGAATTCTCGCCATATCGTTGGGCCTATAACCAAGTCGAACTCATCCTGCTGCCTAAATGCTTAAAGTCAGGGATCAACAAGACAAACATGAGGTCATATCCGGGGGCTGACAAAATCACTTACCATGACCTTGTATCGATGACCCTGACCTTGAACTGAGGGTGAAGCGCCTTCCCACACATCCCTCGAATTGGCTTTGATTTGGAGAAGCTGCAGAAGCAAAACATTTTGGAAATCTTCTGGGTGAAAGTTGGAAGTAAATTCGCTGAACAGAACTCGAACAAAAAAAGAAAAAAAGTGTTATACAACTGACGTGTGTACAGTCACATTTAAAATCAGACCGGATAGTCACACGCTAATCTCACATTACAGAAACTTCAGTTAAACGCAGATTCTTTACAGAATTTTTGTTTTTTGGCAGAAAAATACTTGGATTGCATTTTTGTCATAAACACTGTAAAATTTAAATCTTTGACACTAAATTTAAATCTAGCAGGCTTCTAATATATTTAATATATTTACTATCAATAAAACTGTCTATTCCATAATATTTTGAAGATGAGCTTTTCACCATTTGTAAATCATCTTAACATATCTACCACATCTTTAGTCCTAACATTATCTTCTACTCTTCATGCATTCGTGCATGTTTGTGTCTCTATTATTTATTCAATATTCCGTTATAAAGCTGTTTAAATATTCTCGAGCTTATAACGGGTAACTAATTTTCGGCGTTTAAACACTACAGACTAATATATCTGTGAAAAAAGAATTGACAACATCCTGTATTATAATAGACTTTCCAAAGTCACTTGAGTCAGTCGGTCACTTGGCCGTTGGAGCGAAAAGGTTCATCACAGTTTCCATCTCTGGATTCCAGATTCCATGTGAGTTAACCTATTAAATCCTCCAGTGATGTAACGATTTGTTGTGTCAGAGTAAAAGGAAAGACAGAGCACAGCAGGTGACGACAGTCATCGACTAAGAGTAGCAACATGATGTTACCAGGCCGGGAAGTGGGGAGGTGACTGTTTGAAGTCTTCGTCCTTCTTCTGTGTGCGACATGGTCTGACCTACAACACAGGTCACGTGTGAAACTGTTTCCTCCTTCTTTCACTCCACCTGTCATGTGCGTCATCTGACAACAGGTGTCTTCTTCTTGGTTTGGACGGACACAGGTACACTGGGTGTAACAGTCACAGCAGACGGTCACGTCAGAGAAATTCTTTACCTGTACACAGTCTCTACCTGTCACTGTCCTACAATTATTATGTGTGTGTGTGTGTGTGTGTGTGTGTGTGTGTGTGTGTGTGTGTGTGTGTGTGTGTGTGTGTGTGTGTGTGTGTGTGTGTGTGTGTGTGTGTGTGTGTGTGTGTGTGTGTGTGTGTGTGTGTGTGTGTGTGTTACTACAGATACTTTACCTTTTCCCATCATCCGCTCGCGCGCCACACATTACCGACTTTTATCTTCTACCTTCGGCATCTCCTCGTCGCAAATAAAAGCACGCGGCTCTGTCGCAATGCACAGGTCGATAATGCCTGATCTCAAACTTTATCGACTTTGACAATTACGAAGCACAGCAAACGTTTTCATCACTAAGAAATAACTAGATATTTTTTCTTCTTGGCGAAGCTGTCGGAATTCAGAAAATGTTTGAGATTCCCTCCTCCCCCCACACACACACACCAAAACCAAAAAGAAATTACAGATTTTTAACGAAACGAAAAGTCATTCGAAACTAAATATCTTCTACAGATGCGATAAATATTTCTTACTTTGAATCCAATTAACAGTTTTAAGCAGGGAAATAAATATAAAGTATTTGTTTATTTTGTTTTAGCGTAGAAATACTGTAAAGGTATTTTCCTCCTGCTTAGCATGCTTCAGATTTTCCAGTCTACAAGCTCAAATTTTCTTACTGTGGAAGCTACATTTAAGGTTAGTTCGTTGATTTTACGAGAAAACACTTCTAAAGCAACACAAGAACATTTCCCAAAGTACTACTTAAATTGTCAAAACAGCAGGAGACGGTAGGTGCCACCTACTGATTCAGGACGATGTAAGAAAGCAGCAGACATTTGAACACAAAAGATTAAGACACAAAAGGTTAAAGGAAGAAGATTTATAAAAGGGAGTATTGGAGCAGTACTGTGCCCCTGCCTGTTCCCTCATCACTGCTGACAGTAGCGAGGTGTGTAGTCAGGTGTGTTCACACACCAACACGACTTTGGTGAAGTCTGTAGCCACCTGTACATTACTATTATTACTGGACGTTCGTGGGTTTAAAATCATTTGTTAAGTCATCGTCATTTGGTAAAGTCTGAACTGAACAGAGTTTCGAAAGAAAAGCATTATGAAGTGAATACCTTTGTTGGTTGTACTCAAATAACATCATCACGAGCTGAAGACATGTTGACGACGACTGCAGTGCCGTGTGATGGCGACAAATGTGTCTTCATTGTGTGAACATCTTAAATATTTCTACTTTACTTTGTAGCTACTTCATAGTCCGCTGCTGTTCTTTGCACCTTTTTCTTTATTTTTTAAGAGTTTTGGATATTTCGGAGCTCAAAGCTTACCTATGTTGTACTTACATAAGAAACTCTCATGTGGTGTGTCGGTCGGGACGGTAGAAAACAGGATCCACTCACCAAGGGCAGTTATCACGTGACCGGAAGTAGTTTACAAGGTGGAGATCGGTAATTAGAGGAAAAGTATGTTTTTAGTTACCAAATAATACACAAACCCGTCTGTAAGTCTGGACACCACTTTAAAACTTCGGAGGAAGATTTTTTCTGGAAATCACCTCTTTACTCCAGGGCATCGGCTTACCCTCGCTTCATAATTACGACCCTTGCTGTTCTCAAACCCTGCATGATGCTCTTCGCGTAGCCGTTAAAATAGTTGAAATGATGTTCATGAGATGACAGTTTAGTGGATTCTGACAGTGAGTAGAAATACTTAATATGTTCATTGGCCTAAAATATACTGCTAATGCCGTTACTGAGTTTTTCAAAACGACTTTTCGATTTTTCTTTGTCTTTTTTATTTCTTTTCCAGCAATGCACATTTTTGTTCAACTTTCGTTTACAGAGAGAGCTCCCACCTATGAATTTTGAGCTATAGTTTTATAAACCAACCAACAAAAGACATAGTCTATTTCCGTTTTATTAGAACAAATCTTTGCATCAGCAGAAGGATTATTAATTACTTTTTACTTTATTTTAGACATGGGTTCTTTGCTTTAACTCTTAACACTCTACTGACAAGATATTTTGCGAGGTTTGGAAATTGTCTTGAAGTACACGGAACAATAATTACTCATCAAACCATCATCATCATCTCAATTTTTATGAACTTTTTGTCACTGTTTTTGCAGAAGTGTCAGCATGCCCAGACTAAGTGCTCTTGCGATACTTTGTGTCGTTTCTTGCTTGCTTCCAAACAACTTTATAGCAATCAACACAACCGAGTGGGACGAGTGGGAGGAAGAAAATATTACACAAACAAAGGAGCTTGAATATTTTCTCCCCTATTCAGCAAACATCGATGGCACTTATACTGAAAACTACTTCACTGTTGAAAATGATTATGACAAATCTTACAACCTGGTCACACACGTGTTTTTTCCGGTAAACTCCAGCACCGAGGCACTAACTCATGTGACTAAGTTGGACGATCAGACTACACATTTTCACTCAGTTCATTTGGACTTAGACTTTGAAGAATGCAGTAACCACTGGACAAGTTATCACGTGAGAGGGAGCGAAGGAAGCATTTTTATTTTTTATACGCCGACGGACAACTCCCAGACAGACTCCGCCATCATTACTTGCACCATAGAACTGGAAGTGCCTCCAGGGATGGTGGCTTATGTACGGGTGCTTGATAAATTAAATGAATTTCAATATAAAATTATTTTAATGGATGCAGTAAACACGACTATGTATGAGGGTTTTGTCAACTCGTTTCCCGAAGAACTGTTCACCTACTCCAGTATTGTGAAGTTTCAGCTGATCACCAGTGGCATCAAAGTTGCTTTTAAACTGAATGTAAACTTTACTGCGATCCCTGAGGCTAGTCGGCCACGCCTTAACACGACTTTTCTCTCATCAACTACAGGTACTGTATCGAAATCTCATTGCACACGTGTTGGCTACCTTTTAAAAAGTCCTTTTTTATTCTTGTTTCAACTGTGTTAATAAAAAACTATTTTTATGCACTTTGTACATACTGTTTAGCTTGCGAAGAAGGTAACTCTTTGCTGACCAGATTGAAAAACATGTTCAGAGTTCACATCTCATTTAAACTGACAGTCAGAAGCAGTGCCTGGGTACTAAGAACTTTTTTTTCCCATAAAATATATGTTAATCCCTTTTGTGTTACCTACATTTAGTCATTAACTAATGCTCCTAACACTAATATAAGAAGTTAAGAATGTTATTTTCAATCACTTTTCGGGTCTTAAGCTCAGTTTTAGGACAAAACAAGAATAATAGAAAGATGACTTTCCCAACAGGAAATAGAATAATTTAATATAAAGGCATTAACAATAAAGTTCTCCTAATACAAACGGTCTGTAAGATGGTAAACTGCTTGCTTTATTTAATCTGTTTGCACAATTTTCTGCAAGTTTTCTTTGTTCTTCTTAATTCTTTGCTGTAGTCACATATATGTTAGGTGTGTCTTGTGGAGAAGGTGTGTACCTATGACACATCGAGCTCCTACTGTGATGAAAAATGAAAGTTAGTGTCTAGCTGAGCAGATTCATAAATAGCATTGTAAAAGACAGTTTTAATCATCGTGAATAAACATCAGCATAAACATCTTTATAAAGGAAAGACCCCGAGGAAAACAAAGCATTTTTATTATCCCCGATGATAATTATTAGTTCGGATAACATTTCCCCTCCCACCCAGACTTATTGCACTTTTTTATCTACCATGTCCTCTCGATTTTACGCTATTGATTTGCAATGTAAATTAATATTTTATTCAATGGATAATAGAATAATAAGAAGTGTAACTAACTTGATTTATCATAATACCATTGACTACAGTAGCCAGTAGGTGTCATCCTATTTAATAATTTTAGAGCCATTTTCTTTAGCCAGGATTAATTTCAATTTATTCGAAGAACAAGCACTAGAAAAGGACCTCGTCTTAACTACACACTCGGTATCCAAATAATTTTGTTTTGTTTTGAAAAGAGTTTATTAGAAGATCAATCTCAGACACTTCTCATTATTATTTTGACAGGTTACATTGAAACATGGCAAGCGAGTGAATATAGGAAATATACTCCTTTTATAAACACTTGGACTCACCTGGAGCCACCTGAAGACCACGCTATTGTTATAAACATTTATCTTACTGGTGGAAATGTATACTGTTTCGTTAATGCACTACAATTTTGGATAATCTTTCACACGGCGTCGAGCTCCACAAAATATAACGTATGTGAAATACCAACGCATACATCTACTGAACCACTTGTTTACCACGAAGGTGTGCATATCCAGTATAAAAGCTTTAACTTATATAGAAACTCATTCTTCAGAATACAGTTCTCGTTCCACCACGTGTCGGCACTACCTGTTCAGCTGCCTGAAGGCAGGTGGAACTGCTCGGCCGTGCGATGGGAGGACATGCAGCATCACTTCCCGTGTAACTTTGTGTCTAACTGTGTGGGCGGCGAAGATGAAGCTGGATGCTGGTCAGGTGACGGCACGTGCAGCCCGGGGACATTCCAGGCTGACGGCCGCTGCTTTTTATTTTCCCTTTTTGAGGAGAAAGAAATATCTTGGATCCATACAAATGAGTTGTGTCAGCAGCGTGGAGGACAGTTGCCAAGCCTGAGTACAAGACGTGTGTGGGAATCTGTGACAGAACTTTCTCTGAGGACTAATAAATTACTCGACATCGTAATCGGCGCCAGGTCAGCTCCTCCTTCAATATCCGCGATGTAAGTAGTTGATCATAGTTTTTGTCTTTCAGTGTTTATAAATTAAAACTCATGGGACGGAATGACAGAATCGTGAATAACTTTTCCACCCTTTTAGCACAATTAATAAAGGTAATGATAAAGGTCATTCCTTTAAGTTTTCCAGCTCGATAGGCGTAGAAGTGCGAGAGACTTCACTTTTCTCGGGATCAAGTTTGCATGAGAGTGGTACCCATCTCCTCTCCGTCGATGCCTTACCTTTCGCAACCCTTTATAGAGTCAGGTTCTTATTCTCGCCAGCTGGGTTGACCAGATGAAGCCTGCTGCGCTAATGGGGACTTGAACCAGCGCGCTCTCAGTTCGTATGAGAGCGCTCTAACCACTCTCCTTTCAGTTTCCCTTTAAGAAGCATTGATAAGTAACTCAATAAGTTAGTCCTTTATATTTAACAGGTATCGCAACAGCTGGATATGGTCTGATGGTACGATCGCCCATTTCATCAAACTGTGGACACTTTGGGTATTTACTTCTGCCAGTGACTCTTGCGCGACTTTATCGGGTACATTAGGAAAAAATAGAATAAGTCCTCTGATTGTACAGAAGTGTGAAAATGACTTTTTGATTTCTTGTCTTGTATGTGAGATCCCGGCAACTACAAGGCCGTATGAAAATATTGAACCTCCAGAGATAAGAACAATATCCACATCTAACTTAAAGGTAAAGTAATGCTTAGTTTTTATATTAATGTGGTAAATTTGTTGTTGAATGCTAAAAACATAGTGTTAAGAGTTAGAGATCTTTACAAATGTAAATGATTATCAATCATTTTGATACATTTACCTATATCAAAAAGTGATCTTCATTTTCTTTAAGTTGCACATAGAAAAACTTCTGTTCGTATTAGAGGAATAAAATGCAGAAGATAACTGTGTCTGAGTGAATTATTTACATTCTGGAATCTGATTCAAGTATTCCTACTTTTGTACTATTACAAATCAGTCGATTTCTGCAAGCTCGTGTCTCATTCAGTGTATATACAGGCAAACGAAAAGATAGATAAAACTCAGAAAACGTAGTTAGGCTTACTTCTTGAAGACACACAAGCGAAGGAACGCCAGACACAACAGCTTAAATTCATTTCCGGGAGCATGTAATTTACTTTTAAATACACGAAAGTCTATTAGCTTACTTTTGCTTTGTATTGCACCCCTCGGTGCAAAACAAAAATGTATTTATTAGACTCACTGACCTACAGTACTCGATGGCGAGGGTCCAACGTCATTACTTGGGAATCAAAGTCCTCAAACGACACACATCACTCCCTGCGGTTCCTCTCAGCGTTTAATATCGAACTAATCTGATCCCAGCTTGCTCCTCCCGGAAGTTGATGCCCCGACTACTTTACTTAAAATCTAATTAATTTTAATACAAATACTATTGTAATATTCACCGTTATTTGTAAGGCGATTTACTTGTTTTCAATTATCCTGATCACTATATCGTATGCAGCATCCAATGTCTCTACACAACTGTGATATGTGTGACAGTCAGGCTACATACAGTGTCCCGATCATCACTTCACTCACGTGTTTCTGGCGTGTGACGAGGTCTCTAGATGCTGGGGCAGTACAGATGGCGCTACACACTCCTGTCCACCACCACTGACACCATTGCCTCCATTTCAATGTGTCGGCGTGCATCAGAGTGTCCCGTACAAGCTAGTCTGTGATCATCGTGCTGACTGCAAAGACGGGAGCGACGAAGACTTCTGCTACTTTCCACCCTGCCACCCTTTGTCTCCTTTTCGCTGTGCAGGCAGGAGGGTTGGTTGATTTTCTTAAACGTGTTTTAAGACTTTCGGTTAAAAAAATACCAATTTTCTCACTTAATAGCTTAACAAATGTCTGGCGACTTATGATATTCAGTTGTAGTTAAGATGACCAATAGAAACGTTTGACCTTTAGCTGATGTCCCGGAGGTGAGAAGCAAAGTCCGTTGATGTTATACAACGGTCAGAGTAGAGTCAGTCCAGAGAAAGCTCACTGTATAATGAGGCGCACGATGAATTCGACAACACAACACGTCCACCCGATGGTAGAAGCCAGACATGTTCAACTGCCTCTCGATGACGTCAATGTTTCAATTTAAATTGAAGTCATTCAAATGACGTAATCAAAGACGTCAGACGCTAAACACCTGTCATACAAACAATATGGCCGACAGCAGCTTATGACTCAGGTAACTACAATAATTAAAAGGAGCTTAATTATACAGAAAGCTTTACACGCAGTTTACAGAAGTGTGTTAGTCTGACTGTGTTTATTGAATTGTAACAAACAATAACAAACATGAGACTATTGTGTGTGCAGTGTGTTCAATGGTGGGAGCGTTGTAACGGACAATTAGACTGTGATGATCGTGCCGACGAAGACCGTTGTCATTCACCACTAGAAATTAACTACAACACCCTAGAGGTTGAACTCCCTGTAAAAATTGATTTCGATTTACATGGAACGTTTACTTATCTCTCCTTCACACAAAGTGAGTACAACTCATCAGAGATGTTTCTTTGTCCGGAATCCCACTTCACCTGTGTCAGCCTTGAGCAGGTGTGTCTGCCTGTCTACCTCCGATGTAATGGAATGTACGACTGTCCTGGTCACGAAGACGAGGCGGCATGTGACAGGTACACGTGTCCAGGCTTCTACCGCTGCCGCGCCTCTCAGGTGTGTGTTCACGAGAGTCACGTGTGTGACGGGATCTACCATTGTCCTCAACGTGATGATGAAATATTGTGTAATGAAACATGTCCACACAACTGTGTCTGTCACGGCTGGGCTTTTGGTTGTTCTGGTATCTTCCATGCTGCTAGCTACCCTAACCTTCGATACGTTAATGCCAGTGGGACAGCAATGAACTTGATTGACTTTGAAAGTAATATCTACCTCGTTCATCTCATTCTAGTTCGGTGTAATATAACCAGGCTGCATGAGGTGACATTGCCTAATCTCCTCATTCTGGACCTCAGCAAAAATTACATAACATATATTAGCAGCAGTTGTTTCACGGAGTTCAAGAACCTAAAGTCTCTAAAGTTAAGCTTTAATCCAATAAATATTTTCTATTTCGTGGACATTGGGCAAACATCGTCTCTCAAAATTCTTGACCTGTCTGACGTCATCATCTCAAAAATAGACTTTACCAACATTTCCTTCTTCTCAGAATTATCGACGTTAAATATTTCTAGCAGTCACTTAGATCACGTGGTAGGACAGGGTTTTAGCGTAATAAATAGTCTGAGAATATTAGACCTACGACTTTGCCCGATGGCTGTATTCCCACGAGAAATATTTCAATCTCTCACCAAATTAGAAAGTTTATTTGCTGACAACTACAGGCTGTGCTGTCCGGCCATACTGCCCCCTGGTTTCAACGTGCTCAACTGTCACGCTCCTTCCGATGAAGTGTCTTCCTGTGACGATCTGCTGCGATCCGGAGTCTACCGAGCAGGAGTCGCCATCTTTGCCTCACTGGCGCTACTGGGAAACCTCAGCTCCTTGGTTTACCGTTTGATGTTGCACAAAACGTCAGGTAACGTCGGGTATGACGTCTTCGTCACCAACCTGTGTGTGGCGGACTTTCTGATGGGTTTGTACCTGTCAATCATCGGTATCGCCGACTTCCGGTACAGAGGATCCTATGTATGGGAGGATGTCGGGTGGAGAAACAGCAGTTTGTGCAAACTGGCAGGTTTTACGTCTTTACTGTCATGTGAAGTTTCCGTCTTCATCATCTTTCTCATTACAGTTGACCGCTTCCTTGTTCTCCGTTTTCCTTTCAGCCAGGTGCACTTTGGCAAACGTTCAGCGCAGTGCGCATGCGCAGTGTCGTGGCTCACAGGTATGGCCTTGGCGGTTGTTCCTCTACTGCCGATGACGTCACACTGGCAGTTTTACAGCCAGACAAGCATCTGTGTTCCACTTCCTACCTCCAGGATACAATTTCCAGGTCGCGAGTACGCTTTTGGAGTTATTATTATTTTAAATTTTAGTTTTTTAATGTTAATTTTTATTGGACAGGCTTTAATTTACTGGTCTGTTCACACCAATTCTATGTCTTCACAAAATACATCGAAGTCAAGAAAAGAGGTTACTATTGCCAGACGTCTAATCACAGTAGTGATGTCCGACTTCTTGTGCTGGTTTCCTGTCGGCTTAACGGGAATCCTTGCGTCCAGCGGTATCCCTGTTTCCGGAGAGGTCAATGTGGGGATCGCTGTTTTTGTTCTTCCTATTAACGCTGCTGTCAACCCATTCCTGTACACCATCAACATCTACCTGGAACGCAGACACCAAACGAGGGAGAAAGAAAGACGGAAGCGTCTCTTTGATCAACTCAAATTTACTAACGGATTCACTGGTAATGCAAAGTTTACTTTGACAGATAATGAGGCTATTGAGCTAATCAAAACATTGCTTTCGGTAAAAACATTGTCACAGAAAGAACTCCACAAAATGTTGAATGGCAATAGTTAGTAAAGAATATGTCTTTTGTGAAATGACTGTCTCACTCTGACATCCACATGGAAACCTTCCCACCCCTGTCACCCACCCATTCTTGTGCACAAATTTTCTTTTTGAACTTTACCAGACCTACTCAACTATTTGTAGATTGACGGCTACAACTCTGCTTAAAACAAACGGTGAATAGAAGTTACTAAACCAGGTATTTCCACCTGTGACCGCTATAAATAACTCCATGAAGTGCGTTCAGTTCTTTCGTGTTGTGTAGGACTCGGCTACACACGTGCTTTGTTGTCATCGTGTTCTTTAGCTACCTGCCTACAATTTGATGGTTGTGATTCTAACATGGGCTTTTAGAATTATTCTAACAAGTGCTCACACAAGAAGGGATTGCAGATTTTGTTGATGATATTTCCTGTGAAATCCTTTGCTTTTTCCAGCGTTTGCGTGTTGTGCTGCAAGACCTGTTCATGGTGAAAACTTGCTGGCACTAGTGAGGGAAGAGGTTAATAATCCTTGTAGACTACAAGAGAGAGGGCAGAATTAATGATGTTTGAAATTAGCCTTTTTGCAAAGGATTTTCGACCTCCTATGCAGTGGTCTGACTTTTTTTAATTTACAACAAATGCTTACCTAAAATTGTTTTCAGATCAGGGCTTCCTCACTTAATGGATTTAGGACATAAACGGCAGTATTTAGCACGACTGTGGACTAGTTACAATACCAAATATTTTAAAAATCGGTTCTCACCAGAACTCTCATGCAGCAGGAGGTAGATAATCTTGTCGGTCGAGCGAAGCTCTCCGAAGCCAAACACGCGAACTAACCGATTGGCTACCCGTGTGACGCAGCGTAATTATTTCAGTTGACCGAGCTGTGGAACGGGTACCCTTGGAGCGCTGGTAAGGGTAAGGCAAAGGAATATTGGCATTACTTTCTAAAAATAATACCCTTTCCTCAATGCCTAAACTCTGATATACCTTGTGTTATTAAAAGACTGAATGATGCTAGAATGTATTATTACGAGAACAGGTAAAACATTACATAATTTGTGTGAATCTTTTTTGGATTACACACCAGCGGTCTATGAGCTACCTGGATACAAAATCTCAAACCTGGATTCTTTGCCCAAATCGGTCAACAGCAAAATAGCAAGTAAATGTTAAGAATCATTGAACGCCATAATGAAGTGAAAACTTTACAAAACCTTTCATTTAAATGCGAGTAATTAAATTTGATTTCGCAACTCGAATATTTTTCAGTTTGACATTGAGTTTTCTTCAGATTTTATGTTTATAGCATGACAGTCTCATGCCTTAAAGAGTGTAATTAAACATGTTCATACAACGAAAGATCTTTTGCGTTTGCCCGAAATGGCAAACGGTTATACTTTGATCCGACTAAGACAACACTCAAAAGTAAAGATCGAGGAAGAGAAATAGGAGTTTAAAATAGTTTTAAAAAATCACAGTGTTTTCCTTCGTGTAAAGTGGAAGAATACCTGTGTCCGGAACTCTAGTCACCAGGAATCTTTTCAGCAACATTTTTTCGAAGATATGGAGCTATATAGAGTCACTGAATAATACTAGTTGTTGTTGTTATTATTATTTTTTTATAATTTTTTATTCTGGGTGTTGGAGGAGAATATTCTAATTAGTTGTCGTATCTAAGAAATGTACGGGAATTTACTCTTAATGAATGATGCTGTAATCTATTTAAAAATGCTTTTGATAGAGAATGACAGAAGAGGGCTTTGGAATGTATTGCGAACATTCAATGTGGAGGAGGGTCTTGATCGCATCCCCAGGGCCCTGTACGACGGCTCCATGGGCTCACAACTCTTTAGCAACCAAGTGGGTTAATTCTTTACACCTCGGTGGGTGTACGGCAGGGATGTCCCTCGTCCCCTGTGCTATTTGACATCTATCTGGAAAATAACTTGCGTGATACTCTGTAGGTCCATCACACCTCCGTGTTAACCGGGGGGAGGCCATTCAGTAACTTCCGCTTTACAGACGACATGGATGTGACGAAGGGCAGCAGCAGCAGCAGCGAGTTACAGCCCCTCCTTCCCCACGTACAAACTCACTGCCAGTACGAGATCATCGCGGACAAGATTGTAAATCTAGCAAAGAGTAAATATGGATTAATCGGATACAGCTGGAGGAGGTGCAGTCCATGGTATCATGGAGTATTATGTTATAAATATGTTTATCCGATTGAGCTGAAAACGGAAGAAGAGCAAACGACATCCAGAAGTTCTGTGCAATCAAAATATTTTATGCTGTTGATATGTCATTAGTTTGTATTATTTTTAGAAGATATGTAACCCTCCACGACGAAATGAGTCTTAAAGGGATACTCCAGGCTTGTGATAAGGCTTTAGCGACGGTCAAACGTTTCAAAAATATATTTAGTTACAATTACAGAGCACGAGAGCAATACATGAGAAATAAAGGATTCGTTTCTCACTTTATTACCACTTATTAGCACTATTTCGGTTGCCGATGTTTATAAAAATCGAAAAAATCCAGTGAAATCGACCCTTGTCTCCTTCTGCCGAGTAACCGTAATAGCTTCCCGAGATGGAAGACTTGTCTCCTTGTGACATCCATAGTTCGTGGTGATATCCGTCTCCTTGTGACGTCAGTCTCAGACAGAAAGTGTCTTTGGTCATTGCGAATATTTTGTGTTGGATTAGTGATATCCAAAATAATAAAGGAAAGTGATGAAAAGAATATTTTGAATCTTTTCCCCTGTTTTCGTGGCAATCGGGTGCAGCACATTCTCGAGGCATGGTTCTCACTGTGGAAACCACACGTCATAGGGTCACGTGATGGAGAACGAGACTTCGTGGAAGCAAAAAAAAAGAGTCCCCTGTAATTTCTCTTATTAAACACAACATTCTACTAAAAACCTTCAACATTTTCCACATGAACACACATGTAAATAGACAAGATTCAAATTTATCCTACTCTTCACGCGATTCTAAGTAGTTTTATTTTGCCTTTAGAATCTCTTTAAGTCGCGCGGATCAGCTTTGTGCTAGAGGCCCCGAAAGGCGACAGGGGTTAGTTTTGTGCAGTTTGACTTTTCTTTAAAAATGGGATCCTGGGTTATTAAACTATCAGGAAAATACACTGCTATGTTAAAATAAAAGTTAGAAATCTAAGTTAAATACGTTTCAGTAGAGGTACCCTAGTGCAATCCGTCCCGATTTCAGACGCCATTCAAACGCTGTGTCGATACTGCTTCCCTGTCATAACCTCATCGTGTTATACCTTGCCAGAAATCCCGGAGTCTGTATGTTCAACTTCTTTAAAAACGATTCAAATATTAACCGATCAAAAGATTTTTTGCAAAAGTTTAGGAGTAAACAAACATGGTCGGCCATCGCGAGGCTAATCTTTGAACTTGCTTTTCTCACAATGGCTGCCACCGTACCGTCACACTTCAAGCGTTTATAATTCACTCAATTTTAATGCTAGAAGAACAACTTTTGTATCAAAAGAAAGTTCAGACCCTGTACTTTTTTTAAAAATGCAAAATTTGGCAAATCTCAAAATTGCGACTTAAGACTCATTTCGTCGTGTAGGGTCACATTTATGGATATCGTCAAATTATGGAATAATGTCACAGGGCCTACAAAGACCACACACATCCAAATATCATCTTTTGGCTTTTAACAACATTTTTATCAACCAGAAGGACTAAGTCTGAGGGAGGAACGAAACGGGCTAATTCTGGAACTTGCGGTCCGTAATCAAACTTTTCTGACTCGCAGACGACAAACGAAGGCAATCAGTTGAGCTTATAACATCAATATCGTCACATCTGTCGTTTGTTGACATCAGACAGCGATGTGAAGCAGGAGGTGGTGTGAGGCTATCGGGAACACCACTGCAAGTTTTTTTTTTTATCTGGACTGACCTCAGGAAGCGTTCATCTACTTCGCTCCGTCACCGTGATAGTAACCGATGTGAAGCAGTCTCGGGGGTGGGGTGATGGAAGAGTCACTAAGGGAGATTACTGTCAGTACCCACAGTGGTACACACAGGTCGACTTTGCTGTTGTTTAGTACCGACCGTCTATAAAAGTGGGCAGTTGGTGTTGGTCGACACTGCCATGTGCCAGGACTGAGCTGATTTATATCTCAGGGACAGAGAAACAAGTGAACTACTTCATTGTAAGGGATGAATGATTAAACGTATGTATTTCTGGGGCTTCGCTTAATAACTCAGTATGTTGCCTAGAGACATCCTTTCGTTTCAAATACATTTTAGGTATACATATATAATAGAATGTTAGATTTGAAGACTGAGTTCCCGATTATGTATGTGCATGCAAGACCAACATATAAGCTCAATGTACCCGCCTACGAAATAACAGCAAATAACATGCAGGACTTAGTTCTTATGGAGAATGTGCCAAAACATTGTTGTTACTATGTATTGCGCTTTGAGCTTCCCTTGATGGTAGGGAAAGAAGTTATAGAAGTCAACCTGGTATAGCAATCCGGTATTTTCAAACCACAAACGTGCTGACTGGCTTTTCCTCTCAAAGATTAGATTAAAAAAATTTTGAACTTAACACTTTAAAAATATTTTTTTTAAAATGAATGTGAGAAGTCCGCCAATGTAGCCACAAATTGTACCTCATATTATTTCGAAACTAAGATTGGAACCAGAAGAACAAAGACTCTGGAGAAAGTCGCCATGCTTGAGTTAGACAATTTTGATGGAATAGGTTTATAACTGTGAGTTACTTTATAACTGTGAGAGTTACTTTATAACTGTTGCCCAAATGCCAGCTACCAGGTCCAGGTTTCTTGTCTGTCGAGAAATTGCAGGAACATTCTAACATATCTTGAGCAAGCTTCTTGGGCAGTGGGTAGGTGGCTGATAAGGCTGACATTGTGCTTCTTCAGAAGCCTTCTCATGCAATGACCATTTGTTTTACAAGGAGTTTTGTGGATGGTGCGATGTTTTTGTCTGCCAAGGCTGTGGTCCAGCACCGGGAATCGTAATTTGGGCTTCCATACTTAATAAAAGTTGTTTAGCTATAATACGAAGTAGAACTTTTTATCAACAGGTCCATACAGTGGACACTATGCCAACCGTATCTGTAACAATGGCATTCCCCTTCTTCACCTCAGTGGCTTCAGTCAGGGTGGCTTTGCTTTGAAACCAGCGTCCATGATTTGATGTCCCTCATTTTTCTTCTTTATGATGCGCTTTGAGCCTATTTGGGATGGTGATTAAAGCGCTCTCTTAGTCAACTTTATTTATATTTTGTTGTGCATAGTTTCTGCATCTTTTTATGTATGTAGGATCACGAAAGTGCTTTTAATGCGTACCCTGTAAAGGTTTACACACACGGGTATATGAATGTAAAACGCTTTGAGGTGGACGTGGGGAACATGGCGGAGTGGGGGCATGAAACAGGGAACTAAACCCGACAAAGAAAGAATTTAAACATATCCCACCTCCCGTCTTTGCACGGTAGCCACATGATCCTACTCCATGACCGTTGTCACCTGCTATGTTCTTTGACTTTTTTTATTGGACATCGGAGTAAAAAAAACTGTCCTTTGTAAATGAAAAAAGCGAAAATAACGAATGGACGGTTAAATAACTAATCTTGCAATTACGGCCAAATGAAGGGCTTCCAAGGAGTTCCAATATTATGTGTTTCCGTAGCAGTCTTGTCTTCCATATTAAATTATTTTGCAATTTCTACGTCTTAAATAAACAATATAATAAAAAAAATATACAGAGGGTTACTGTTTTCTGTTTGTATGTGTGAATAAAACTGTTTTTTTCAAGCAACATTATTAATTCCTGTACTTTATCAGTAAGTGATTTCTTCTAAGCCCACTACACACTGAAACAAAAAGACTCCGTTGTGCAAGAACCGTTTGGTTGGTGGGGTGGTTTGCCCGGGTACCGCTTGAGTATAAATAGCGGAGAGAGTGAGACGGTGCATATAAGGAAAAAATAAATCTTGGGTCGAAATATGAGAAGATGTTGCTGGTGATAAGAATATTTCAGGAAACTTGTAGCCTTTGCCACTCAGCATGATGTCTCCAGAGAGGGAGACAGATAAGGATGAGTAATATCCCAAAACTATAAACGGTCGAATGTCACGATGAAGAAGCTAGGCACACATCCGTTTGTTTGTCTGCCTACCTTTTGAACATAAAACAGAATTTAAATTAAAAGCTACCACCTCTTAACAAGGTTTCTTCACTGAAAACATGATTGCTAACACTACATGCATTCAGACAAACAAACACACTAAACCATACACTAAACACTTAGATGAGTGGGTAAGTGGGTGGGTGAGTAATAAACAACATTAATAACGTCTGTCAGTTAATTAAGGAATCAATCATGCCAATGTTTGAACACACATACATACATGTATGCATGGGCGCGCGGCCACGCCCACACACAGACACACACAGTTTCAGTTTCTTTTTCTTTGCCACTTACCTTCTCCGTCTTTCGTGGTCTTGATGCTGAGCATCAATTCTATTTCTGCTCCCTTTAGTTCATGGTGATCTTTTTTTCTCTTAAAGTACATTTATGAACTATTTGCTATGTTTATTGTAATAGTTAAAAGGTCATTCTATGTTCTTGTGTATCTTTTCTCTCTTTCTCTTCTTATCCTCCCATCTCTCTCTTTTACTTTCTCTCTCTCTCTCGACAGTCTTACAAGAGATCAGCATCTCTGTAGAAACAACCGGATTGGATCACACGACCTGTTTGTCTTGCCCGGGTACCTAGCTTCTATCTCATTCTGCAAGACGACAGCGGGGTACATCAGACACAGTCAGATCCTCATTTTCTCCAGCCTCCCACCCTCTTCCGTCTTATTCATTTATCGCGAAGTCATTCCACTAAAAAATATTTTTCTGCCCGCTGAGAATGTTACAAACCAAAAAAGTAAAGAATCTGGTTTCATTGTTAAGGTACATTTTCTTCCTTTACTTACTTTTTAAGAGAGATAGCACACAATTAAGTTCCACAAATACATTTAAAAGTTCGTGTGCGGATTTTATCTTATTTTTTATGTAACAAATCCATTTACTTAAAGGTTAATTTTTAAATAGACATTTCACAGCTAGCAATGTAGTAATATACGATATTTAATTTGCGCCTAAAATGGTTAAAAAAATTGAAATATTTTTTACTGAAATAAATACATCTCTTTGAGGTTAGAGCGATAATATTTTTGTTATCACAAATAGAAAATTAA
Organism: Pomacea canaliculata; assembly: GCF_003073045.1. Lineage (NCBI taxonomy): Eukaryota > Metazoa > Mollusca > Gastropoda > Architaenioglossa > Ampullariidae > Pomacea > Pomacea canaliculata. The sequence continues at coordinate 4,506,352 of NC_037603.1, forward strand.
AAGCTTTAACGACATTTTCCTGGTTTAAAACAAGTGAAAAGAAAATATTTTTCTTCTCAAAGTCAACGTCAGAAAAAAATCTTTCTTTCTTTTTTTTCATAAAACACTAAGATGTATTTAAAAAGAGTTGTCCCATACATCTGCAGAATCGAAAGGAACACAAAGGTCCGAAGAACGTATTTAAATAACGAGTTTCAAGTGAAGAGTGCTGTTTTCCTCTTCCAGTTTCTTCATGCCGGAAGAGATTCAGGGTACCTGTTAGAATATTAGGTTAGTTATCCACCGTTTTGAGTATTTTCAGACCGATCTGAAGTCACAGAATGATGGCCGAGCAAGCATTACCAATCGTCTTTATTCTTATTCAATCTCTACCCAGTTCCTTTACGGAAACTGTCATTAGAACGACGAACCCCGTAACGGTAGGTGAGGTGAACACCACTGAACTCAATACGGTGAGGAAGGGCAACCTGTATCCCATAAGCTATGACAGTCGTGATGACCACAAAGGTCAAGGGTCGAGACATAATAGTGACGCAGTGGCCCCGAGTAAGTCTTCAAGTAACAACTTTGTAACCGATGTGACAAGTGTAATGGAAGAACTTATTTCTTCTAAGGAGATACAAAGAAGTGATGTGTCATCCCACTTCTATTTAGAATTTAAAAACTGCACGAACCGCATTATTAAATACCATGTCATTGATAGCCAGAGTACCATCGAGTGGTATTTTAATGCCAAAGATTTGAATACATCATGGTTACCTACAACCTTTTGTGCTCTTGACCTGAGTGTTCCCCACGGGATGGTGGCTGTCGTGGAAACAACAACAGAAAATATTTACTGTAATGCTGTTAGTATCACCCTGTTCGACGACTCTAATGTGACTTTGTTTACTGGTTGTCCTTACAGCCTACCTGTGCCTTTTGTTACCTACTCAAATCGTGTTACCTTTCGTTTGGCTTTCATTATGGAGGAACTGGAAAGATTGTCTGGCTTCGAGATGGACGCAAAGATCACCATACTCCCAGAGACCAGTCGCCCACAGCTTGAAATTACTTTTTATTCTTCAACATTAGGTTTGAATTGTTTGTATTATGTTGCGCATCTATGCAGTATTATAAACTTCCCAGATACGAATAAAGAAATTTAAAACTAAAAGTATTTTGCATGGAGCTATCAGATGTGGAGCTCATTATTTTAATACGAATATTGATGAGTAGTGCTTGCGCCATTAGGAACATGGTCTATATCACGGCAATATCAGAATTAAAAGTCAAGTTTTCTAGTTCTGGAAATTACATGTGCATGGCATGAAGAGACATTAGGTAAAATTATGACTATTATTTGACCTTATAGACCTCAACAATTAAGCATCTATCATGGGCTATGGTCTTGTCTACCGGAAATAAACACAACAACACCCTTTTGACAAATGGGAATTTTCCTTACAGGCAAAGTCAGGATGCAAAACTGGAAGGAGGACAGACAACCATTTGTGAAATCGTCTGTGCACCTGACAGCTCCTGATGACCATATTATAGTCCTTCATGTTAATCGTGGCCTGTACACCTGCCAGAACCACTACGACTACCATGATTACTTGATCCTCCGCACACACAACGATACTTTAATATATGATTTATGTGTGTTACGAGACAATGTCTGCAATGGTCTTGCTTTCTACTCTGGGTCGGTATTTATAGAATATATCAGTCATCAGAGGGTACGAAAGAAAGACTTTACAATAAATTTTCACTTTCACCACATCTCACAACCACCTGTGGAACTGTCAGGAGACAGGTGGAACTGCTCGGTTACAGACTGGCCGGACCTGTGGCAGGACTCTCGTTGTATCTTGATGTTTGACTGTAACGACAAGGAAGCAGAAGGTGGTTGCTGGCAAGGTGATGGCACATTCAGTCAGGGACTATTTCAGGTTGACGGGCGTTGTATTGCTGTTTGGAGTGTAAATCTCACTTCGACATGGAACCTGGAGAGTGAGTGGTGTCAGGAGCGTGGAGGTCAGCTGGTCAGTCTGACTACACAAAAACTAAAACAACGAGTGCCAGTCCTCCTACATAAGCTCAGTGATAAGTGTGCTCAGAGTGCCATCAACCTCAAACAATTGTCTCATGTGTTTTTACCAGAAATGTAAGCTCAGTGTACTGTACCTATAGTTTAACAGCTATATTCTTGTTTATCAACAGTGCATCTGCAGTGTTTATCATCATTAACATAAAGTTAATATTATATATATATATATTCATTAATATTGAGCTATTTAATGGTATGAGAAAGAGAGAGCATAGCTTACTCAAGAATTATTTACCTTTTATTTCGCTAGGTATAAACGCAGCCTACAGTGGTCTGACAAGACTGTTGCACACATCAACTCTAGGTGGGAACCTTCATTCTTCGAATACTGTTTTAGCACAAAGAAAGTCGCTTATTCGTCCTACTTTCAGTTTAAAATAGTTAGAGTTATATGTAGCCAGAATATACTAGTCACGTGCCGCTTATGCCAGCTTCCTGGCACTGCGAGACAACAGCCAGACGTCCAGGTGCCAGTCATTGCCACAAAACCAGCAGCTGACAGACTGTCACAGGTTAGTAATTGTCTTCTACTTCATCCTGCAATGCGAAACTTTCTATATTTTGCGTAGGATACAATATTTCTAACTTTCATTCTTTTATCTTGGCTGTAATGAAAGTAGTCATACCTATTTATTTAGAAACGTTACAGGTAAGCACCTGACATTTCTAATTATGGCCGCATGCTCTTTTTTTATTTTTTAAATTCTGTTTATTTCTTTTTCTAAGCTCTCGACTTTTGTCAATCGATTTTATATTGTATTTTATAATATATTCTAATTGTAGACTATTTCTGTTTTTTTTAAGTGCCTCTAACTGTACTTTTTGTAATTAACTTCTACTGGTTCTGTAATCTAATTAAATGTATAATGAACACATCTATGTCTATGGTACTATTTTTGTATTGATAACACACAACTGCCGGTTTCCAAATTCTTAATTTTATTACACATATGTGACAATAACATTTCTGTGGATATCAGCTGAACATAGAACTAAGACATGTAAATGTCCACCAGGCTGCGTACATCCGATGCCCCGCTAATCACTTCACTCACGTGTTCCTGGCTTGTGATAAGAACTCTGCCTGTTGGTCTGGTAACTATGGCGACACGTCTGCCTGTTCGGCACCACTGACGTCACTTCCGCCGTTCTTTGAGTGCAGCGGTGTGCAGGATAGTGTCCCCTACACGTTAGTGTGTGACCATCGGCCTGACTGTAAAGACGGGAGTGACGAGGACTTCTGCTATTTTCCACCATGTAATACAGCATCACATTTCCATTGCGGCGATAAAAAGGTTTGTTTTTGTTTCTAAACACCATGTCGTAGCTTTAAATAAAATATCAAACAATTGATTTTATATTAAATTATAAAACTGACACCCTGTATCATGTCCACTTTTTAAAAGTTTAATAGGAAATGCTGACTCTATAATCGTTTCTACAGCACAGCTGAAGAAAAACCAAGTTTTAATTTCCATTTGGTGATTAGTGTTTTATACACAAGTAAATGGATACTTGGGCTCCTGAACTTTATTACATTTTATTATATATATATAAACTTGTGCGAAAGACATCATTCTTTATTTAGTATAATGGGGGGAGTATATTTTTATTTTCATTCACACTATCCTGCAATATATTGTAGTCATGAAAGATCACGTGCTAGTGTGTGTATATATATATCACAGGCATAAAATATATTACATTATTACAAGTAATGTCAATAGTAAGCGTGACTAGTTCTAAGTACTGCACATCTCTGTTGCAGCATATTGAAGATATTGAACTAAACAATATTGCATTTATTGATTATCACATAAATAACAGATATTCTAGAATTATATAAATTATATAAATTGCGTTAAAAGTGATTAAAGAAGTTGCTGTATTTTCATTTATCGCAGTGTATTCATCAGACCCAAATCTGTAATGAATGGATGGACTGCCACGATGGCATAGATGAAGAAGAGTGTACACAAATTAAAATTGGACACCATGATGGTGATCTAGAAGAGTTGCTTATTCCAAACTTTCATAGATTCATTCTTAAAGATGGACGCCTTATTTTCACTGAAACATCTGAAATGCTGACATTTTCTTGTCCTGATTCCGACTTCACGTGTGTCAGCCTTCAGCAGGTGTGTCTGCCTGTCTACCTCCGTTGTAATGGGATGTACGACTGTCCTGATCACGAAGACGAGGCGGCATGTGACAGGTACACGTGTCCAGGCTTCTACCGCTGCCGCGCCTCTCAGGTGTGTGTTCACGAGAGTCACGTGTGTGACGGGATCTACCATTGTCCTCAACATGATGATGAAATATTGTGCAATGAATCATGTCCACACAACTGTTTCTGCCACGGCTGGGCCTTCGTTTGTTCTGACATTTTTAATGCCGCTGACTTTTCTAACATTCGCTATCTGGATGTCAGCGGTACGTCCATCACCCTCGCTCATTTGTGGAACAATACCTTTCTCATTCATCTGACTATGGTCCACTGTAATCTGACCAGTCTTCACGAAGTCAAATTACCAAACCTTCGCATTCTCGACATTAGCAATAATGCAATAACACAAATGAATAGCAGACATTTCGCCGGATTGACAAACTTAGAGTTTCTACGTATAAGTAACAATCCGTTAAAACATTTTTTGTTTCAAGGTTCTGTTCAAACTCCTCTCAAAGTACTAGACATTTCGGAGATCCGAATGTCAGAAGTAGACTTTGGAATATTCTCCTTTTTCTCACAGATGAACACTCTAAATCTCTCTGGTAACGATATAAATCACGTGACAAAACAAGGTTTTCGTGAAAACAGTAAACTGCGCGTGCTTGATCTGCGTCAAAACCCAGTCACTCAGTTCCCTCGAGAAATGCTTTATGCTCTGGACAGACTAGAAACTCTTTTCTCTGACAACTACAAGCTGTGCTGTCCGGCAATACTACCCCGAGGGTTCAACGTGCTCAACTGTCACGCTCCCTCCGATGAAGTGTCTTCCTGTGACGATCTGCTTCGCTCCAACCTGTACCGCGTGGCACTCGCCATCTTTGCCTCGCTCTCGTTACTGGGAAATGTCGGCACACTGCTTTACCGCTTGATCTTCCACAAAACCACAGGTGACATCGGGTATGATGTCTTCGTGACCAACCTGTGTGTGGCGGACTTTCTGATGGGTGTGTATTTATTGGTTATCGGTGTCGCAGATTACAGGTACAGAGGCTCTTACCTGTGGGAGGATGTCGACTGGAGAAACAACGGCTTTTGCAAGCTGGCAGGTTCAGTGTGCTTTTTGTCATTGGAGGTATCAGTTTTCATCATCTTTTTGATAACTTTGGACCGTTTTCTGGTTCTTCGCTTTCCGTTCAGTATGTTCCATTTTACCAAACTGTCAGCAAAAATTACATGCGGTCTTGTGTGGCTGGCAGGTCTGACCTTTGCGGTAACCCCTCTTCTTCCTGTGACGTCACACTGGCAGTTTTATAGCCAGACAAGTATTTGTATTCCACTTCCAACATCTAGGATTGATTTCCCTGGTCGTAAATATTCTTTTACCGTAATAGTTGTGCTTAACTTTATTTGCTTTCTTCTCATATTTATCGGTCAAGTTATTATTTACTGGTCTATTCGTTCCAATTCAATTTCGCAGACAAATACATCGAGAGCCTCTAAAGACTTTACTATCGCTAGACGTCTAATCACAGTAGTCATGTCGGACTTTCTTTGCTGGTTTCCTGTGGGGATGACGGGAATTTTCTCGTCCTATGGCTTTCCTGTCTCCGGAGAAGTCAATGTGGGAATCGCTATTTTTATTTTACCTATGAACTCTGCACTTAACCCTTTCCTGTACACACTTAACATTTATTTGGAGCGCCGACGTCGGGCAAGAGAAGACGAGAGGCGGAAACGCATCATTGGACAACTGAAATTGGCCAATGGTTGTAATGTCATCGGAAATGGAAAGTAAACATGACAAGTAACGAAGCCATTGAGCTAATTAGATGTCTGTTTTCATCGAAAATACTATCATTAGATAATATTGAGAATGTTGTTGAAGAGTGAAAGGTTTCAGTTTTTCAATTTGTTTTCCTTCTGTATTTCTGCCTTCGTTTAGTTTTGAAATTGGCAATTGGCAATTGGTTATTACACAACCTGAAATGTGAAAGTTAACATGACAAATAATGAAGCCATTGGGCTCGTAGGACTTCTCATTCCGACGAATTAGAGTGAAAGGATTTCAGATTTGCTTTTATTTCTTCTGTATTTATGCCTTCTTTGAAGTATTTATGAATATTTTATTTTAAAATGCACGATTTTCCTCGCTTGAAGAATTACTGCATGCAGAAGAATAAAAAAGCAATAATAATAATAACAACAACAGCAGCATTACCATCTTGAAGTCTAGATGAAAAAAACCCTGAGTGAGGATGGAATCTGATGTTGATAGCAGATATGTATCGTAATAAGAATGAGACGAAAACTGACATCCCTGATACATTTGACAATATCCATCGTGTACATCAGTCGATCAATCAGCGTGTGGTATTAATGAATCAACTAATTGTACTGCAGTAGACGACACTAGCATCGATACCGTGAAGTGTTTGTTGTCTCTCACCATTTTACCATCATTCTTCATTTTCTTTTTCACCCTCACTTCTAGTGCCAGTATAATAACTCCTACCTTGGCAGCCCCTGTCACTAACTCTGGTTCCATTGGCAAATAATAGGGGGAGGGGCAGAAGTTATAGTTGGATTATTGTAGAAAAAAAACGCTTAGCAGTAACAGTGATCTCACAATACAGGCAGAAGATAAGGTCTTTGAACTTTAGTTATGCATATGGAAAATAACAGATAGAAAACTTTAAATAAATAATAGTGCACTTTCTTACCTATCCATGAACATCACAGGATTTTACGGGTAGTAGTTGTTAAATTTTCAGTCCCTCTAGACAAAATACTGTGCAACATTAATTTTTGAGGGCCACATTGGCAGAAGAATACCAAATACGTATACACAGGTACATATGTGGATGTCTAGCTGCTTCTGGTTTTTTCCATACCTCACCTTGCTTTCGCTTCAAAGAAAACTGTAACAACATTTGGGCAATAACTTGGTGTTTCTTTTCAAGAGAGAAAATATAAAGCATTTATAGAGAAAACAAAAGGTGAAAGAAACAATAGCGACTATTAAAAGATGCGTGTTAAATGTTGTTGATATAGTGTATCCAAAGAAAGGTTTGAGAAAATAAGCTAATCCAGGTGTGCATGGTCACTCCAAACGTAGAACATCTGCTTTAACAGCTTATAAATAAGTGGGAACAGTGTTGCTGATATTCTCTTTGCGCTGGAGGATAGGACACATTAACTATTACTGCACGAGTTATGTTTTTTATTTTTATATTTATATATTTTTTTTTATCCAAGTCAGGATTAGGGTGACTTCGATATAATTCGGGAACTACTTTCGATGGAGTTAATGAAAGACAATACAGTGGGATGATTTGCTCACGAATGTAAAAATGATCTTCCTTGGAGAAAATTAAGAGATGTCACTAATGATGATTCTGGAACTTTGCCCGCAATGAATTTCAAGATTTTGACCAACTTTAAAACTTTGATATATCCTTACAACGAAACATTTCTGCATTGAAATATACACCAAGAAAAAATGTGAAAAAATGTATTATACATAAACCACATTGTGAATACTATGATAAAACTCAGGAACTTTGTTAGAATAAAAGGACTTAACAATCGCTTTGGGGGGGACATCGAAACTAATCACAATGATGTTTCTTATGAAATAAATTTCCGAAGGTTAAACTTGAGCAAATTCCTTAAGCGATTTTTCAAACTCCAAGAAAAAATAGTTCCGTTGATGCGTGTTAAACAGACACTTGTCATCTTTTAAAATCAAGCGAAGAAAAGAAAAACTTAATAAAAAACTTTCTTATTTTAAACCCATTGACAGTGTCACTGACGCTATACATTTTAAATAAAACATTTTGAGGTTTGCAAGGTGAAAACATCAAATTTGTTTGATTGGCCAAGGAGTTTAGAATGGACAACCCATAGTTTACATTTTTTAATCTCGGACAACATTCAGAAAACAAACGCATTTAGTGTACTTCCTACATCTAATGAATGGAATATTTTAAGAGCAAATCTTTATTTTTGTTTTACTCATGGCCAGTGGGCTTTCTTTTGGAAGTATTCGCAAGTAGTATTAAGGAAGAAAAGACTACTCGTATGAGGGAATTGATGATAGAGATTCAGAGCGAGAAATGGAAAGAGATAGGGCGAGTAGAACAAAATGCTTAGAGCACTGGCGTCTGAACTAAGAGGGGTGTAGTTCGATTCCTGTGTAGCACACCTCACATCCCTTAGTTCATTTAGCTTTCAGGGTTGGGTACCTGACCCAAAGACAGTTTGGGATCTTCAGGCAGCGAGGGATATGGGCATCACAAAAAGTGAGGTCTCTAACGACCTTATGGTGGTTGACAGTAAAACCCCTAATTCAAAACACAGCAAGGACGGTAAATCCAAATTTGAACTAAGCACCTGGAGCACACGAGTGCTTTTACTTCGTCACCTATAAAAGTTATACTACTTCAGGACAAGGAGAAACTTCCCACAATATACATCGGCCGTATTCAGAGATGCAGAAATTATTTCTGAATTACAGGAGACTGCAAACTCACAGAACAGGAAAGACTGAGTATTTTTACCGTGATCATGAGTATGGTACATGTATTTGCTGCTGAACTAACTGTCATTGTTGAATGTCGACCCTATAAGTTATTATGTTATTTCTATAAATTAAGTCTATCCTAAACAATTTTATGAAAATACACAGAGAGATACTGTTTTATGTTTGTATTTGTGAACAAAGTTGTTGTTTTTTTCTCTAGCAACATAATGAATTGAAGTTGTGAATATTAACGGTGACTGCAACGCATAGACATTAGAATCGAAGAAAGGCTGGGATGGAGAAATGACAATATTTTGCTCTTCACAAAGCTGCATGATAAGCAATAGTTACGAATAAAACGAGCCTTATAAGAAAGAATCCAATTTTCAGTAGAAATCTTTAAGTCTAAAAAAATGCGATTAAAATGCTTCTACTCCTGTTGTAATCAAGCCTGAAAAAAGAAGAGGACAGGGGAGTCGGGTGTACCTGGGCCTCCGGCTAATTAGGGTACCAGTCCTTGGCCAGTAGATTATCTTTCTGTCTTTCTTTATAGAAAGGTTGATATAACATTCCTCACTCTAGGGAATTTTTCAATGGAGCGGGCTAATATGTTTGATCCCTCAACATCATTTTTCTTCATTTGCTAACCACTCATTTGTAAACAACTCTATATTCAAGCAGTGATGTAGATCCTAGAGCACTTGTCCTAATATTTACAATGTATGTTACCTTATTGAATGAAGTGTGGGTTTTGAGTGGATCTTGTCTCTTCCTGCAGTCAGAAAGATGGCATTTAACATCATTTCACACCAAACACACCCTCTTCTTCCCAAACTTCAGCTGTTGCCCTCGGGCAGGCTCTAAACAGTGCCACGTGCGCTAAAAACTGCCTACCAGAGGTTCTTCGTGCCAGCAGCCATCACCATCCTGAATAAGAGGCACAAGGACTCATAGGGCTGCCATACTACCTGGCATTCTCTTTAGGAGGTTTCATATGTATGTCAGAGAAGGTGTAGGTTTGAAAGTGTGTTGAACGTCTTGCTAGGGTATGTTTGGCAATTATGTGGTGTTATGTTCATACTATCTTTGTTATGCTCATATTATGTCTGTAAATGTGGTTTGGCTTCCGAGCAAAAGAAAAAATTCTGTCTTGTACTTTCTCGGACAGACAATAAAGTTTGATTTGAATTTGATTTGATTTGATTAAGAAGTCAATTCTAAGATAGTAACCAGCATCAACGTCTTCCATTGGCACTCTCTGAACAGCCTTGCCTTGTCTGTCATGAGAAGCAGGCCACACCGGGCGGCCATGTTAAATATGAGAATGCTGTATGAGAATATCAGATTTATTGTAAGGACTTGAAAGGAGGGCAATAAAACTTACTGTGCTTGTCATGTCATGATCTGTGTCACACTCAACACGGTGACAGTCTCTATAAGGTTCCAGAGCATGTTTGCTGGCAGTCACTACGCCTTCCGGAGACTACCAGTGGAAGGTTATGCCCTTTGGCCTTGCATTACTCGTGAACGAATGACGTCTTGTGTCTGACGTTTTGTGTGCGTCACTTGTTCCACGTCACTTGAAGCAGAAAAAGACGTCATGTATAAGAGAAAAGCAGTCGCTCTAAACATGGCCGAGTGAGCGGGAAAACAACGATCTTCTCCGCCATCTTGTTTATGACTCAGTGACATTTTTCAACATTTGTGCTTCTTCGATTCGATTCATGTACACATCTCTTTATCATCGTCATCTGCGGGGACTCATCGAGCGTTGTGTTGTAACATGTCGTGCGTATGCAAGGTTAGTGTACGTTTGTCTTATTACAGTCGGATAATCCGATCCTGGAGCTTAAAAAACGAGATGTCCCTTCCCTTGTCACAAAGCAGGTTACAAAGGTTACTGAATATTTTCTTCGTAAATAAAGAAGGCACAAGCCAATAGCTACTTTTATAGGAATACTAATCGTGTAAATGTTCTTTTTCACGAGTGGTTTTTTACAAGCAATAATGAGATCTATCTTTATGTAATAATTTACCCACAGTCAATATACCAGTAATAAGAAACTATAGCTTTCTATCAACTCACCTGTAGTCCATTTTCGTTAAAAATCTCTATTTTACTTCAATTTTACTTTTGTTTGATGATTTTTTTTTATACACGCACATAGACACTCATACTAAGATGGACACACACACACACAACTCACACAAAACACACACAACTCACACACACACACACACACACACACACACACACACACACACACACACACACACACACACACACACACACACAAACAAATTTAAAGGTAGAGACTGTGTACCAGTAAAGAGTTTCTCTGACGTGAACGTCTGGTGCGACTGTTACACCCAGTATACCTGTCGCTGTCCTAACTGAGAAGAAGACACCTGCTGTTAGATGACACACATGACAGGGAGAATAAAGTAAAGGTGGAACAGTTTCACGCGTGTCCTGTGCTGTAGGTTAGACCATGTCACACAATAAAAAGATAAAGACAATCACTCACCTCCCCACTCTTCGGCGTAGTTACGTCATGTTGCTACTCTTAGTCGATGACTGTTGTCACCAAATTTGGATTACCTCCCTTTACCCCATGTCTTTATTATCTACACTCTCAGCGTCTCTTATTTATCGTATGCTCTCGGTCCTTATCATATATTGTTTCATATAACAGAAACAGACATGCAACGCTTCCTCTACAGATGGATAAAGGGAATATTAAATAAATATAGGAATCATAATAGTTTTATTATCCCGCTATAACATATTGTGGAAATTTAAGGTAATGCATGAAACAATAAGAAGCCTGCTAACATCCATAACACTGCGCTCCTTTTGTAGGTGTTACTGCAGCAAAATGAGTAAAACAAAGTCCATTAGCGCGATATTAGCAAGTCATCATAGTGAACACAGATACTTTATAAACTAAAACTGTACAAATGTTATACGTGGAAAGGGTTGTGCTAGCTCAGACCATATGGACACATATTCCGTTAACTTCCTCTGAAGAGACAGTTTTATTATAGTCATGACATTCCAAAGTGTCAAACACGTTTACCCTTCACAAACGTGGCAACATTCTCAGATTGTATTAGGTTAGTCATGTCATTCACTGACTAAATTGTACAGGTGACATGTTCTTCCTTTGTCAATGGCCTCAACATCTCATGCAACTGAGATAATCTTCTCCTCCTGATAATAAAATTTCCGGTTATATTCCTATTAAACTTTATCAAGCTGATAAAGTTTCACAAGTTTCTGGTGGTTATGGACAATTGACTTTTACATACATTGGCAAACTTACCAACAATAATTATTACTCATAATAAGCTTCTCAAAGACTGGGTTAGTGCGTCAGCCAACCACCGTGACAGTTAGTGAGCATTTTCATGTAAGTTTTTTTTTTACATCCGCTAGTAACTGAATATTTTGCCGTGAAAAAAGACAAAAACAAAAAAAAAAAAAAAAAAAAAAGCGAGAGAGCTCAGCAGGTTACAACAACCATCGACCAAGACTAGGAACGTGAAGGTCATTGCCAATATGCTACACCCCCATCACTCTACTTTTCCCACCTCACCTCCGACTTTTGCGTCACCTGACAGCAGGTGTCTTTGTCATAAAATATAGGTAAATCTCGTCTTCGGGGTATATCTATTGGGGTCCTACAAAGGACTCAAACGTTTGAAAAGCTTGAAATTCCATAGCACATTGCTATTCTTTAATGGCATGGGTGCAGAGATGTTTATCAGTGTTCACGCACGCACGAACGCACATACAAACGCATACAAAAAAATTTCCTTTCTTAAAAATACTGTCACAGTAGAAAAGATCTGATGAAAAAACTCATTTTTAAAACATTCCACATTTGTAAGCTCCTCTATGTAAACCCGAAAACATTTTATTCAAAATATTATAATTACATTTTAAAATTAGTGATGTTTGATTTCCTGAGCAAAGGAGAAGTCTAATCGCAAAAATTCGCAGCAAGGAAGAGACGCCATTCTTTTAACGGCTTCACCTTCACTTTTAGAGAATGTTCGACACTTTGCATTAGTTTGCATTAGTCAAGTTCTTGATAAAAACAAATGTGTTAAGCAAATTAATAAAATTTGTAAAGTACTGTTGTGTACAAAGATTGTTGCGAAACACTGTAAACGTTGCTGTCAATTTTTTTCCTGTGTTTTTCCATTATCGTTTTTTACATTTTAGCTAAATGTCAACTTTAAGACAAGTGTAAAATTAAACAGGTGTGGACTAACTTTAAATAAATAATCATTTTTGGCATCCATGATGCACACAATACAAACAAGAAAAGTGAACACAACCACCAGAGGGGCCATATTGATGTGTGTGCCTTTGATGTCTGCCTTACTACTACATAATTTCTGTACAAAACGTTTATTGTATTGCACTCTTCCAATCTGTTTCTTACTCTTGATTTTATTTAGTATATTTAATTTAATCAGTCTTAATTACAGTGCTCCCACTCTCGTGTATAGGTGACACTGTTCTAGTAATAGAAATAATTTAAGGTAACACGAGTTTTTTGAGGGGTAGGTTCGTTTATTTGGTGACAGTATGTCTGCTTCTGGGAGAACACTTACAGAGTTTACTAAGAGATTTCTTTTTCGGGTCGTTGAGATTAGGTGCAAACAGTAAAGGAGATAGGTCTCAACTTGCCTGACCCCTTGGCTACTTTTAAAAAGCTCTGATTGGTTTACATTGATTGTAACACAGGAATTTGCCTGTTTGTAGATATTCTTGATTCTATGTATGAACCTCCTCTTAACCCTATTATCTAATAATTTTTCCCACAGATAGGTTCTATATATTTTGTTGAAAGCATTTTGATAATCTACAAAGTGCAGAAGACTCGCTTCTTTATTATTCATTAAAATTTCTTTATTGCTTTACAGGGTGACTAGGTGGCCAAGGGTGGATAGGCCTTGTCGGTACTACGGTACTTATTTGGATCACTTTGGTTTCCTTTGTTTTTAAAAACTTGTGTTATAATACCTGCTGCCCAATCTGTAGGGGCGGGACCTGTTGCTAGTAGTAGGTTAAAGAAGGCTGTGTATAGAGTGAGAGTCTTTGGTTGTGAGGATTTAAAAAATATATTCTATTGTCAATTCAAGCTTTTCTTTCTTTAAGTTTTTTCAGGCAATAGTTAATCTCATTTTCAGATACTTCAGTTTTAAAACATTTCTTGCTAGTTTTAGTTATGTTTACAGGTAGATCAGTCTGAAATGTATCATTACACGAATGGTTTATCTCCTTAAAGTGTTCTAAGAATTCATTGCAGATTGGAATGTTCTTCATTCTTTAATCACTATTATCCTTATATTGGAGATTAATTAAACACGACTTCATTATCATAGGTTACATGAATATTTAATTTTTCAGTCAAAAAACAAAAAAGACATTCGATGGCATGTTCTGGATATTAACCTTATTCCAGCCTAAGGTAGTTGTTCCCCTTTGATAACAGAAATATGTGTAACCTCTTCAGTTAGCGAAAGACAGTGTACAAATCACAAACGGTTTTAGCAACTGCAGAGAGCAATCCTATTTCCTCTGCTTGTATCTATTGTGGACCACGTGATTACTTTCCCCATGATTTGTTGAGTTAGTAAATCGTGATTAGCTGACGGTGACGGTGATGGGCGTCAAGCAGCTTATTTTCGATGATGAACGAAGGAAAAATAAAATAATATAGCAAAGTAAAGGTATTCTCGTGACCTGCGGTCCTTGGTGTCAGTGTCTACACCTCGCTGCCGACATACGTGTGCGTCTCACAGTTATCGAACCTCGCAGTGTGTGTGAATCGTTTTTAATCGACATTTGCTGACTCCCCCTACACTAGCATGTATATATATATATGATAAGTACACATGGAAAATATATTAACCCGATATATGCTTTTGATATTTATAAAGACTAGATATAAATAAAAATAACAGAATTTTCTTACTTTTCATGGACAGCAGTTTTATACTATTCTTACTTATTAACCTATTTTTCTCCTAATTTTGTTCTTGTAAGCTTACTAATATATATATAAAGAGATAAATAATCCTTATGTGTGTTAGGTAAAATTATGAATATTAAATAAAGATTAACAAAGGGCTAAAGAAGTTCAACTCTTCCTGTTCTCCTCCCGTTCTTCTGTGATGTAACAGGCTTCACTGCTCTTTAAAAACAGTTGTGGCCTTAAGCAAGGCCAACAAACCATATCTTGCCATAATCATTGACCCGAATAATCTTTGTGACAGGAGAATCAATTACAAGTCAAGGAAAAAAAATCTCAGTAAAAAGTTCGTCTACACAAGTACTGGCGACCAGCTGGTGCGTCGACTTTAGCAGTCATCAGCGATAACACACAAAGAATATTTTTCTGTAAATTTATATTTCACCGTCTCTGCGGTGTCGTACCAATCGAAATGTGTTGTAACTGAATAAAAGGTCGCCATTAGTGACGAACACGAACATTGTGAGAGAATTGATATTTGTTGGACTTTCTGTGTAAAGCTAGAACAGTAACGAGCTTGCTAAGACAAGTCCGTTGTTTTATTAACTACATTTTTTGTATCTTCCAATATATTTCTTAGCTCTTCTCGGGATAAACGTTTTGCCAAAAGCAATGTTTTGATCAGGTCAAGAGCATCATTATTTTTCATAACAAATTTTGCACTTGCGGCACCTGGGTGTCCACTAATACATTGAAGCTGACCAATGATACGCTTTCTTCTTTCTTCTTCTATTCTACGGCGTCGCCGCTCCAGGTAGATGTTGATGGTGTACAAGAACGGGTTGACGGCGGCGTTAGTAGGAAGAACAAAAATAACGATCCCAACATTGACCTCTCCGGGAATGGGGACATCGTACGATGCTAGGATACCCGCCAAACCGACAGGAAACCAACACAAGAAATCTGACACCACAACTGTTATCAAACGTCTAGCGATAATAAATTCTTTGTTTGTTTTAGATGTATTTGATGCGGAAATAGAAGTGGCGCGAACAGACCAGTAAATAATAATCTGACCAATCAATATGAGAATAAAGAATATAAAATTTAAAATAATAATAACAGCAAAAGAATATACGCGACCTGGATACTGAACTCTGGATGTTGGAAGAGGAATGCATAAGCTTGTCTGGCTGTAAAACTGCCAGTGTGACGTCATCGGCAGTAGAGGTACAACCGCCAAGGCCACACCTGTGAGCCACGACACTGCGCATGCGCACTGCGCTGAACGTTTGCCAAAGTGCACCTGGCTGAAAGGAAAACGAAGAACAAGGAAGCGGTCAACTGTAATGAAAAATATAATGTGGATCGAAACCTCAGATGACAGAAAAGACGTAAAACCTGAAAGTTTGCACAAACTGCTGTTTCTCCATCCGACATCCTCCCATACATAGGATCCTCTGTACCTGGAGTCGGCGATACCGATGATTAAAAGGTAGACACCCATCAGAAAGTCCGCCACACACAGATTAGTCACGAAGACATCATACCCGACGTTACCTGTTGTTTGATGGAAAAACAAACGGTACAGCAAGGTGCTAAAATTGCCAAGTAAAGCAAGCGAGGCCAGGATGGCGAGTCCAACTCTGTACAGGTTGGAGCGCAGCAGATCGTCACAAGACGACACTTCATCGGAAGGAGCGTGACAGTTGAGCACGTTGAACCCTTGGGGTAGTATGGCCTGACAGCACATCTTGTAGTTGTCAGCAAAGATCTTCTCTAATTTCTTTAAAGACTGAAACATTTCTCTAGGAAATATAGTTACTGGGCAAAGCCTTAGGTCCAATATACTCAAACTGTCCATTGCTCCAAAGCCATGTCCTGTCACGTGATCTAAATGGCTGCCAGAGAGATTCAAAGTTGTCAGTGCTGAGAAAGAGAAGATGCTGAAGTTTATAGTTGGAAGAAAGACATTAGAAAGATCAAGAATTTTTAAAGACGATGTTTGCCTAATGTTAACGAAAGACAAAACTGTTATTGGGTTAAAGCTGAGCTTCACAAACTGTAAATTTTTAAAACCATCAAAGTTTCTGCTACTAACGTGAGTTAGTTGATTGTTGCTGACATCCAGAGTGCGGAGATTGGGCAAAGTGACTTCGTGTAATTCGGGGAGATTACACCCGACTAGAATTAGATGAACAAGATATAAACTGTTTGCCAGGTGACCAAGGTTCATCAGCGACCTACTGCCATCAAGATATCGAAGGTTAGGGTAGTTAGCAGCATGGAAGATAGAAGAACAACCAAAAGCCCAGCCGTGACAGACACAGTTGTGTGGACATGTTTCATTACACAATATTTCATCATCTCGTTGAGGACAATGGTAGATCCCGTCACACACGTGACTCTCGTGAACACACACCTGAGAGGCGCGGCAGCGGTAGAAGCCTGGACACGTGTACCTGTCACATGCCGCCTCGTCTTCGTGACCAGGACAGTCGTTGAACTCATTACATCGGAGGTAGACAGGCAGACACACCTGCTGAAGGCTGACACACGTAAAGTGGGAATCAGGACAGGAAAAAATGGTCGACGTATTGTATTCGTCTTTCTTGTAGGGAGAAAACATAAACCTTCCTTTTGCATTGAGATCCATTATCAATGGGAGTTCTCGGTCTAGAGTGTCTTTACTGTAGTCGACGTTTGTTTTACACCGGTTCTCGTCGGCACCGTCGTCACAGTCCACTTGACCATTACAGCGCTCCCATTGTTGTACACACTGTAGGCACAAATACTTACGATGTAGTATTTATCTCATCGTTTACAAAGAAATAAAAGCAGAGACACTTACCTTTCTTGAACAATGGTTGTATGAATGAGAGGTCAGTAAAGATTTTTTAAATGTTTTTAAATCTTTATTGAGCTAAAAAAGTAAAAGATCAGTAAGTAATAAAACGTGATTAGTGGGGTCAAAAAAGGTACGCTAATTGTTGTTTTAAGAAAAAAACCCTAACAAACCCTTTTGCCTGCGCATCGAAAAGGAGACAGTATATCGCAGGGTGGAAAGTCACAGAAGTCCTCGTCACTTCTATCGCTGCAGTCATCTCGATGATCACAGACCAGGGTGTAGGGGACACTCTGATGTCCACCGACACATTGAAAGGGAGGCGGCAGTAAAGTCAGTGGCGCAGGACAGGAGTCTGTGGAATCGTCTGTTCCACCCCAGCATCTAGAGCCCTTGTCACACGCCAGAAACACGTGTGTGAAGTGATGATCGGGACACCGTAGGTAGCCTGACTGTTAAACAAAGACATTAGTGCTGAGACACTGGGCATCGCATTCAATAGAGGATCACAGAATAGTGGACACTAGAATTATACTCAATCTTATCTCCAAACATGTGTTTGTTCCAAAGGTAACTTGCACTTTAAAGAAAGCTTTTACAAAATCAGTTAATGACGAAAGCCGTTAATTACGAAAAATGTTAATAACGCGACCTTCACAAGGCGAGATGAGGTTACTGTTGCTTTGATCTCTGGCAGTTCTTCTTCTTTATATGGCCTTAAGGCGTCCGGAATTTCACATAAAAGACAACTCACAAATTGTGTGGTTTCCTCACATTCTTGTACAACAAGTGACTGACGTCCTGTGAATTCCAGTGAAAACGTAAAACCAGTCCGAAAGCTAGTGCAAGTGTCTGAGGTATAATGAGATCTCTTAAAGGTCTGCAATTTTATGAAATGGGCGATCGTACCATCAGACCAAATCCAGCTGTTCTGATACCTGCCAGAAAACAAATCAAATTTGTTTTTTCTCGTACCTACTTACATCATTAAACTCAATCATCATCAAACTGATCGACGGGGTCTAATTACATTTTAAATGTCTTTGGTATTCATGATAATGAATAGTTGGAAACATTTTTAGAAATGTTGTATGTAGTCATGTAAATGTGTGCCATTGTTTGCAGGAGATGAATGAAAACGTAAATAAGAAAACATTTTGTGCGCTGGTTAATGAAGGAAACGGGTTCAAATATCCTTAGACACGCGTACGTTTATTTTCTTTTCTTCAGCTCTCTTCCATCCACCTACACACAATTTCAATTCAGCCGCTGACTCTTTCAATGGGCTCGTGTGATCTAAATCATTTCCACTTTCACCTCTCTGAGTTAATTTCTTTCTTTTTCTCTCGCCTTTTTTCCCCTTCCATTGAGGAAGTGTTTGTCTTTGAAACAATACTACCTCACTCTTCAGAAAATCATTTTCTTTCTTTGCGTCAATTAGGGCGCTTATTAGAATTTCAATCGTGTTAATTTTATTTCCAATTGTGAGCTGACATTCCTCTATTTGCTTTTGTTGCAATCCGATCCCGTCACTGAGATGGCCCATTTTTTTCTATTCGTGCTCCCTGTTCTTTCCCTCTGCCATCTTTTCTCCCCTTTGCTTATGTGAGTGTATGACAAGGTATACCGTTGAGAGTCTCTTCCGGGATAAGCTATTTTTTTCTGTTTGTTCTCGTTATTTTTTATTTTCCAGTTACCGTGTGAAAGGCCACAAAGACACATAGGGTCACAAGAACAACACAGCACAAGCTAGCAGTAATTCCGCAGTTCGAGGTGATTACACATCAACAGTGAAAAATTCGCAACAGTTCGCAAAATTCCAGTCATAAAATATCCAAAAAATAGTATTTCAATTACCAAAATTGTTATCTGACTGCATTAAGAAAATGTTGACACTGATTATTTTATCATACACCCGATCATGCATTTTTTTGGATAGATACTTTTTCTTAGTGGACGCGGTATAAACAAGTCTTGTCTCAGGTATGACCTTCCCTCACCTTTATTTTTACTATTAGTAGTAGTAATAGTAGTAGTATTGGCAGTAGTAGTAGCATGTTATGGATTGATTTGTGTTTGATAATAAAAACATACGAAAAAACAGAGGATGAAATACTTACATCGCGGATATTGTAGGAGGAGCTGACCTGGCGCCGATGTAGAATTCATTGCATTTGTCAGTCTTGTGACACAGGTCTGTCACAGCGTCCCACACACGTCTTGTGGTTAGACTTGGCAACTGTCCTCCTCGCTGCTGACACCAGTTACTGGCAAGATTCCATGACACTTCTTGCTGCTCTATACGAGAAAGTGAAAAGCAGCGGCCGCCAGCCTGGAATGTCCCCGGGCTGCACGTGCCGTCACCTGACCAGCATCCAGCTTCATCTTCGCCGCCCACACAGTTAGACACAAAGTTACACGGGAAGTGATGCTGCATGTCCTCCCATCGCACGGCCGAGCAGTTCCACCTGCCTTCAGACAGCTGAACAGGTAGTGCCGACACGTGGTGGAACGAGAACAGTATTCTGAAGAAAGGTTGATCATATGGGGCGAAACTTTTGTACTGAACACGTACAACTCCGTGGTAAATAACTGGCTCAGTGTGTCCCTTATTACCTATTACACAGATGTTATATTCCGTAAAGTTGACCTCTGTGTGAAAAATTACTATAAATTGTTCAAGAGCAAGGTAGCATTGTCTGTTTTTATAAAGAGTATGAATATTAATAAGAATAACGTGGTCATCAGGTGCCACCAGGTAAGTCCATGTGTTTACAAAAGGAACCCACTCTATATTTTCACTCAGCTGTGATGTCTCTATGTAGCCTGTAAAATGTAAATTGTAATGAAACTTATAAATATCCGTATTCAAATGGAATACTCTCCGAAAAAACCAAAAGTTCCCTAAAATAACAAGAGTTTTTGTTCCGGAGTAAACCCAAGCTGGTAAGTGAAACAAAGCATCTTATTTGACTTAAGGCATTGTAATCCTATCATCTAGGAGTCTTCTTGTGCATCCTTTAGGTTTGGGTCTGACATTTTTTTAAATATTTTAGTTTCCTAGATACTGAAAGAAATCCACACCTTTTAAAACATACAATTATTCTTCAGAACCTTATTACTCTGTGACTTTTATTGGCACTTCCGAGATAAAGAAATACATATTTACTTATTAGATAATAATATTCTGATTATGCTATGTTCAAAAGAAGAATTTGGAAGTAGCTGTAAAAAAAGATTAAAATATCAAACATTATTAAGTCGTTATGTAGAGGACAAGCAAATCTGGTGTAATGACAATTTCAAATTCATTTAGATGTATTACCTTTAGTCGTAGAGGTAAAATTAGTAACAAGTTTTGGCCGACTAGCTTCTGGGACTGCCGTGAAGTTTAGGCCGAGGTTATAAGAGTATCGGTTACTGATATCCAGCTGAAACCTGACGATACTGGAGTATGTGATAAATTCATTTGGGAACATACTGACAACTTTATTAAGTATAAATCTGTCTTCCGCATCGAATAGCATAATGCTAGAAGTGTCTCCATATTGAGAGCTTATAATCACATGAGCCACCATTCCCGGAGAAACTTCCAGCTCGATGTTGCAAGATAGAAAAGTGGAGTGTAGTTGAGAGTCAGTGACAGGACTATAAACAATCTGTATGGTGCCTGTGTTCCCCCTCACTCTATAGGTTTGCCAGCTCTTGCCAAGGTCTTGAAGATGAAATACCAAATGAACTGAATGAAAACCTTCAACTTGATCGTCAGATGTGTTCACAGCAGCAGGTAGGTCGGTGTGTGTGACATTGTTCTCAAAACTGATTTTTTCTTCAGAAGAGTAATTGTCAGTATACGTGTCATCGATGTGATTAGTAGATTGGAAGGGAAAAGGGAGATAATCCTGTAGCACATTTTTGCCGGTAGTTTTATCTCCCCCTCTCTGATAGATGAGACCCTTTCTGTTTCGTTCAATGACTTCATTTTCAACGACGATAAAAAGTACAGAGAGCGTTACTAACATTACTGCCGCCATCTGTATTATCGTCTTTTTATTACTATTGGTACTATTCCTATATTTTGTTGTTGCTAATATTTGTAGTAGTACGAACTGACTACCATACACGCCTCAAAATGATGAGAATAATGCTGCAAGTATTGCTCACCGCAGGAGACCAGCAGACCAAGCTACATCTGTCTCTTGTGGACTTCACAGTCTGCCAGCCTCACCTCCAATTGATGACAAGATCGCTGCAATGTGATACCGATGTTTTCAAGGCCTTGCCCTACCTCACCTTTCTGAGTTATCAGCATCCTAACTACCAAATCGGTTTTTTTAACTTGCTTGTGCCGACCTCCTGCCAGTGTCACCCATGAGAAACTCTTCTTCTTTGACGCAAGGCTCTTCTCCTTTCTCTTCAGACTGTGTCCCTGAGGCTTTGAAACCCGATCGCAGGACCCACCTCTTAAAGAAATACCTTATACTTCAGGTAAGTGTTCCACACAGTCCTCAATTTCTTATCTTAGTCTATCACTTCACGTTTGTCATAGTGGGTCTGTTCGCTGTTACTTTTCCTTTAATAAAGCGTTGGTTCATTTGTAATCCCCTGCTTAACTCAGAAATTTGAATAAAGAAGCCATGTTAATTTCGGAAATATTCAATGAAATAAAACAGATATTAAAATTGTTTTGTCGTTTTTTTCTGTTAGTACAGTTACTCTAATCTCAGAAAAAAGGTCGATTTTGAGAAGTGAAGCGCTAGTGGTATATTTTAAAGAAACAAATGATGACATGTTCTCTAATACAAACAATCGTACTTACACTTTTAATTAGTTCCCTTTGATACTTTTGATATGTAAACAAAAACTGTTATCAGAGCGCCTAGTGTCCGATGGACATCACCTTTATTTGTGAGTTTACCTGACTTGATGTTACTTTACATTTCTTTTTCTTTACAGACGAAACTCTTGTTATCATTATAATTGGTTTTCACTAGTCTGTAAACACACTAAGTCTGTGTTTAAACATTAAGACAATAACAAAATGCAAGAACGGTAAAAATATTCTCAGCAGACTAACGACGATGCATCGACTTCGCCCCAAAGAACAGTCGTTTTAGATATTTTGTCAGCTCGTAATGATGTTACTTGTATGACGATCACTGACGATAATGTTCTCCACTTTACTCATAATATTTTTTGTACACTTTTTTTTAATCTCACTGCTCTCACCAAATAACAGTGACTAAACAGTCTTTTGAACACTCGTTCTATGAATAACAGTAATTTCTGAGATCACTTTGACTTTGCCAAATAACAGTTGTTCATAAGATATTTGTACACACACCTGACTAGACACAGAGCTCGACTGTCAACAGTCAGGTGAAAGCATCGCAGAGATGCTTTATAAAGCTTTTGTGTTAGAAAAAGTCTTTTGTTCTTTTATTGTCTTGATGGAGCAGTGGGGGGCCATGAGGACAGACTACTGTAGTGACGATCGAAGTAAGACTGCAGGCCTGTACTTTGCCAGCGAAAGATTTTTTAAGTAAATTACTCGTTTTCAAGTGTATATTTTTTCTGCTTTTAAAATGTTTTCACGTAAAAGTAGCGAGTTAACATCAAATAAAACTCCTTCCGTAAAGTGACTATTGTTATCTTGTGCTTATCTGAAAGTCCTACCTATTTCTGTTGTACAGCAGGGGACCCTAACTTAAGTATTTTCACCGTAAAACAAAATATTTTTATGTTACAGTTGCCAACTAGAGACTTTTGTACAATTGAAAGCAGAAACTTATTTTAGACCTCCTAAAACTTTATTTTCCTTTTTTTTTTTTTTTTTTTTCTTTTTCCAGATCTGTAGCAGGTTTGTTTCACATTAATCACATTATTTTTAAATAGTTCACAAAGAAAATCCAAGTTTCGTGCTATACTGAATTTGTTTTAGTGCACCAGACAGTAAAAACTATTTTTCGTAATTATTTGCTGTGCTTCTTAGAAATGTAAAATATTTATATAAGACTGCCTTTTTATTTGTTTCAATCTCTCCAGTCAACTAACAAGTTTTGCTTAAATCATAGAAACGCTGTGGGCATTGAGTTGTCTCAAAGTTTCTGGTTTGTAAAGAACACTTACCTGCAACTGTTACAGTAAAGTTCAGACAAAACCAAGAGGTCATGGCAGTTCGTAATGTAGTGTATCAGTCTCTATATACAGTCGGTGTTTGTCTATTACTTTGTAATATCACTTCACATCATCATTTCACATTACCACGTGACATTCTCACTTCATCACGTGTTCGTAAGCTCTCCATCTGGTGTGAGCTTCACGTGTCAGGCTCAACTCTACAAGTGCCAGAAGCTCGTAGGTAACGATGTCATGTGATCTTGTGTCTGACGCTGACGATAGAAACGATGCACGTGACGTCACTAGAACACCTCACCGCGTAACCAGCGTCCGATCGCGCAGTTAGTGACGTCACAATGTGGGAGTCGTCCTCCAGTAGTTTGTACATTCCTGAAGCATTTAGACCTCCGTCTTTATTACAGTATGTCTCGCCTACCCCACGCCAATCACACACACACACACACGAACAGCCACGTGAATGCAAAAATGTGAAGATGAACAAACACATGGACACGTGTATTTACATGTGCACGCATACTAACGCAATAACCTTCATTATAGTGTTTAACTTTACCAGAGAAGTGCAGCTTCGTCCCGAAGAAAAATTTCTGGAAGATGATGAGATAACTGCCAGCAGCCCTAAACACACTGGCGAAACGACCTGTGATTGACGAGCGCACGTGAGCAAAGTTCCGGTGTAATCACCTATCATGTGAAGAAGATGCACTTAGCCGGTTGGAAAGGTCGTCGGGTCAAGGTCAGATATACGCACTTCAGAATTTGTTAATCTTTTCTCTGGAAAGATGTTAATTATGACCACAGAATCACAAACCTGCTGTCTTTTATGTTTCTGAATGAGAGCAGAAGCCATGGGCGTGGGCAAGTGTTGTGTGTGCGTGCGCGTGACTGTGGGTGTCAACGGCTCATGGAGGTCACTTTTACTTTGATGTAACGGCCTTATTGAGGGGCTCCTTTTCTACAAATGTTGAAGGTGAAGAGCTCCAGGGAGAGACCAATAATTGTTAAATGATGCGTATGTCCTTGACATGACGGAATAAATCGTTTTATTCTATCTTCTTGTGTTCGACATAGGCTGTGTGTGTGTGTGTGCATCGACATAGTACGTTAATAAACATGCGAGAACAATATCTGAGTGATTTCATTTATTTTGTTGCTACTGGTTCGAATGTAGCAGGGTAGAAGAAGCTGCTCTCTTAATCTCTCTACAAGAACCAATGTAGAACTTCATGGGTTCCAAATCTTTTACTCATTTACGCCAGTCGATGGTTCTCGCTAAGGCAAATCCTCCACACCACACACTCGCACTCTCGATGAAACGTGCTCCCACCTCCTCGCTGTCCCCTCATGTTCTGTCCTCTGACCTCTTCACCCGACTTCACTCCAAACACATCCATGGCACCTATATCCTGTCGCTAGTCCACCCGCGATACTCTTTTCGGTCACGGAGTCGTCAGTAATGACCCGCCCACTGCCAGACTTTGTTCGTAACCAGCACGCTAGACAGACGTTCCTTATGTTTTCTAATGTAACCTACTTTTAGTTTCACATTGTCTCGGTTTTTGTTTTTTTTTTGGGCCCTCATTTATTCCTCGCTCGAGGGAATTTTTCAATAAAGCGGACTACTATGTTAGATTCCTCAACATCATTTTTCTTCATTTAACCACTCATTTGTAAACAACTGTATATTCAAGCAGTGATGTAGATCCTATAGCACTTGTCCTAATATTTACAATCTATGTTACCTTATTGAATGAAGTGTGGGTTTTGAGTGGATCTTTTATCTTCCTGCAGTCAGAAAGATGGCATTTAACATTATTTCACACCAAACACACCCTCTTCATCCCAAACTTCAGCTGTGGCCCTCGGGCATGCTCTACACAGTGCCACGTGCGCTAAAAACTGCCTACCAGAGGTTCTTCGTGCCAGCAGCCATCACCATCCTGAATAAGAGGCACAAGGACTCGTAGGACTGCCATACTACCTGGCATTCTCTTTAGGAGGTTTCATATGTATGTGAGAGAAGGTGTAGGTTTGAAAGTGTGTTGAATGTCTTGCTAGGGTATGTTTGGCAATTATGTGGTGTTATGCTCGTACTTTGTTATGCTCATATTATGTCTGTATATGTGGTTTGGCAGTCAATGTTAAGATAGTAACCAGCATCAGCGTCTTCCATTGGCACTGTGGCCAGCCTTGCCTTGTCTATCATGAGAAGCAGGCCACACCGGGCGGCCATGTTAAATGTGAGAATGCTGTATGAAAATATCAGATTTATTGTAAGGACTTGTAAGGAGGGCGATAAAACTTACGGTGCTTGTCATGTCATACTCTGTGTCACACTCAACACGGTGACAGTCTCTTCATAAGGATCCAGAGCATGTTTGCTGGCAGTCACTACGCCTTCCGGAGACTACCAGTCGAAGGTTATGCCCTTTGGCCTTGCATTACTCGTGAACGAATGACGTCTTGTGTCTGACGTTTTGTGTGCGTCACTTGTTCCACGTCACTTGAAGCAGAAAAAGACGTCATGTATAAGAGAAAAGCAGTCGCTCTAAAGTCTAAACAGTGAACGGGAAAACAACGATCTTCTCCGCCATCTTGTTCATGACTATCTCAGTGACATTCCTCAACATTTGTGCTTCTTCGATTCGATTCACCTACACATCTCTTTATCATCGTCATCTGCGGGGACTCATCGAGTTGTGTGTTGTAACATGTCGTGCGTATGCAAGGTAAGTGTACGTTTGTCTTATTACAGTCGGGTATTCCGATCCTGGAGCTAAAAAAACGAGATTTCACTTCCCCTGTCACAAAGCAGGTTACAAAGGTTACTGAATATTTTCTTCGTAAATAAAGGAGGTACAAGCCAATATCTGCTTTTATAGGAATACTAATCGTCCAAATGTTCTTTTTAACGAGTGGATTTTTACAAACAATAATAAGATCTATCTTTATGTAATAATTTACCCGCAGTCAAAATACCAGTAATAAGAAACTACAGTGGAACCTCGGTTAACGAACTTAATCCGTTCTGGAAAGCTGTTCGTTATCCGAAATGTTCGTTATCCGAAACAATTTTTTCCATAAGAAATAAAGGAAATAGATTTAATTCGTTCCCAGCCCCTGTTGACTCGCTAATATTTGAAAGTTACAGACTATATTACTATATAGGTATTTGTTTAATGAGAACAGTTATAGTGCAATATGAATGGAGTTAAATAAACATAAAAACATTAACGAAAACATTTAAACATCAGAAAACTTGCCGTTTTGACGGCGAGGGTGGAAGCAGGTGTGGGGAGGAAGGAGTGGAATTACTGCTTGTATTCCCCCTCCATGAGCACACGTGACATTATAAAATCGGGGTGACTTCCCTTTTCTGTAGCTTTGCGGTTAAAGTAAAAAAACTTGTCCACTGTCTGTTCCTTCTGACTTTTTTGTAAAACTCGTCGGTAATACGACATCACATATCCGACAGACGCATGCCACCTTCATACTTTGAAATCATTTCCTTTTTCAGTTCATTTGTTGGCCGCTTCCTTGTCATTACCTCACTACTATTAATTGCTCTTAATCTTCTTTGGAGCCATGATTGAGGATTATCTTATTAAAATAAAGCACAAAAATCACTAAATAAGAAGGATGCGCATAGATAAGAAACGACCGATCGTAACTGTGTCTCTAGCGCGAATGATGACATGCTGGTCGGTCACGTGTGGTTCACGTGGCTGTTCGTTATCCGAAATTTTGTTCGCTATCCGAGACAAATTTTTAACGAAATTTTTGTTCGTTAACCGAAATATTCGCTATCCGAGGCGTTCGCTAACCGAGGTTCCACTGTATATCTTTGATCAAGTCACCTGTAGTCAATTTTCACTAAAAATCTCTATTTTATTTTACTTCAATTTTAATTTTATTTGATTATTTTTATACACACACAAAAACACTCACAGACACATGAACACACACACAACTCACACACACACACAAAACTTAGAATAAACACACACACACACAACACACACACACACACACACACACACACACACACACACACACACACACACTCACACAAAACACACACACACACACAAATTTGAAGGTATACACTATGTACCAGTAAATAGTTTTCTGACGTGAATGTCTGGTGTGACTGTTACACCCAGTGTACCTGTCGCTGTCCTAACCTAGAAGAAGACATCTGCTGTTAGATGACACACATGACAGGTGGAATAAAGAAAAGGGGGAACAGTTTCACGCGTGATTTGTGCTGTAGGTCAGACCATGTCACACAGAAAAAAGACAAGGACTTCAAACACTCCCCTTCCCACTTCACTGCCTGGTAACATCATGTTGCTACTCTTAGACGATGACTGTTGTCACCTGCTGTGCTCTTTCTTTCTTTTACTCAAAAATACTTACATCACTGGGGAATGTAATAGATTAACTTACATGGTATCTGGAAGAAAGAGCAGTAAACTGTAATAAATGTTTTCAATACCATACTGTTTCTATTAATTAATAAGTAGAGACATATACATGTATGAATGCGTAAAGAGTAGAAGACAATGCTAGGGATGAAACAGGTGAAAGATATGTTAAGGTGTTAAGTTTCAAAACCTCATCTTCAAAATTTTATGTGAATGGCACGCTCTGGTTTACTACACACTAAGGTAGGAATAATATAGTAGACGCACCGAGATAAAGGGGAGACAGATGGAAGGGACGGTTTTATTGATATTTTATTAATATTTTATTTTGATTTTTGCAGTTAAGCCTAGTTTCTTGGTAAACAAAAGTGTTGCAATCTTTTTAAAATCATCGTCGTCGCCTTTTTGAATGAATCTATCGTGTACTCTCGTTTCTTTTCATATTTTTTCTCATATAACAGAAACAGACATGCAACGCTTCCTCTACAGATGGATAAAAGGAATATTACATAAATATAGCAATCATAACAGTTTTATTTTCCCGCTACAACATATTGTGGAAATTTAAGGTAATGCATGAAACAATAAGAAGCCTGCTAACATCCATAACACTGCGCTCCTTTTGTAAGTGTTACTGCAGCAAAATGAGTAAAACAAAGTCCATTAGCGCGATATTAGCAAGTTATCATAGTGAACACAGAAACTTTATAAACAAAAACTCTACAATTGTTATACGTGGAAAGGGTTGTGTTAGCTCAGACCATATGGACACCTATTCCGCTAACTTACTCTAGAGAGACAGTTTTATTAAAGTCATGACATTCTAAACTGTCAAACACATTTACCCTTCACAAACGTGGCAACATTCTCAGATTAGTCATGCCATTCACTGACTAAATTGTACAGGTGACATTTTCTTCCTTTGTCAATGGCCTCAACATCTCATGCAAGTGAGATAATCTTCTCCTCCTGTTAATATAATTTCCGGTTTTATTCCTATTAAACTCTTTCAAGCTCATAAAGTTTCACAAGTTCTGGTGTTTATGGACAATTGACTTTTACATGCATTGACAAACTTTAACAATAATTATTACTCATAATAAGCTTCTCAAAGACTGGGTGAGTGAGTCAGCCAGCCACCGAGCGAATCAGTGAACGTTTTCATGTAAGTTATTTTTTTTACATCCTCTAGTAACTGAATCATTTGCAGTGAAATACAAAAAAAAAAAAAAAAATAAAATAATAAAAAAACAAACAAACAAACAAAAAAATACATAAAAAAAAGCGAGAGAGCACAGCAGGTTACAACAACCATCGACCAAGACTAGGAACGTGAAGGTACCGAGCAAATCTGGGCAAGATAACTGCTTGAAGTCTTTGTCGGGGTTTGTTTATTGTTTGCAACGGTCCGACCAATAAAAGGACACGTGCCAATGTGTAACAGCCCCATCTCGCCACTTTTCCCACCCCACCTCCGACTTGTGCCTCACCTGACAGCAGGTGTCTTTGTCATAAAATGCAGGTATGTCTAGTATTCGAGGTATATCTATCTGTCATTTTTTTTCCTGTGCTCCCACTGTCGTGTGTAGGTGACACTGTGCAGCTTATATATTGATTCGATATTTATTATCAAATTCTCTACGCGGACTGCGTTTACGCTTGGTCCGCATTTTGGAAACATATGACCGTTTGAAAACTGTCAATGTGGAGATGAGATTGAAAGAAAGAAAGTTCGGGAAAGGAAAGAAAAAAGCACTAAGAGAAAGACGGGAGGACCCTCATAAAACATTCTGGCCTCGAGAAACGTGTGGTCGTTAGCACCCCATCCCCACTCTTACCGCAACGACCTTAAAAGGGTTACAGGATGACCTTTACCTTTACCTATCTATAATCCGGATTGTTAGCGTAAATGGTTTGCAGAAAAGTAATATCTAGAAAAGTGCAAATACTGTATGTTTCAACCATCAAGTTAGTAAGAATACATACGGCATTCGTTGGGGTCATTGGGAGATTACAGATTCTTTATTCTGTCACACGTTATGGGGCTATTGAGATATTAAAAATATATCTATGTTCACACACATTCCTATGTTTATAAATAGAATATTTTATTTACATACAAACACTCACTAGTAGTTTTATAACAGCAAAGAAAAAAAGCAACAACAAAATAAAAAAGAAAAAGGAAACCCAATTAATTTTTTCCATGTTCACTCATTCTTTCCTTCTCCCAGCCTCCTGGCGTATATCTGGATATATAGTCAAGTAAATTATATAAACACATGTAAACAAAGGATGCACATGCTTTTGTTCTCTCTCTCCCCCCCCACCCCCTCATTCACACACACACTGTCTTTTACATGAATTTTGTGTTCTTTACTATTTCTTTACCCACCCAAGGAGCACTGTACATGTTAACACATTTTCATTTATCCCAATATTCAGTAACTCACAACTTCACATACAGACATATGTTATCAATTCATCTGATTCCCCATGCTTAGTAAAATATTCTCGAATCAAGCAAATCTGCTGAGGGTATTTTTATTTGTTGATGTTATTTATGACTGGAATTCATAACCATTTGGGTTTTTAAAAAAGGAAAGTGGTAAATATTTTTTACGCCTTTATTGAATTTTTAACAGTTAAATCGATAATGCTATTCTCCACCAATGTCATTAGTGTCACTAAGTCCACAAAACCAATTATTTCTAAGGGTATCTGTTTGCCTACATTTATTCACTGGAAATTGGTTATTCAATGGCATAGATTTTCTGAAAGGGAGATAATCATGGAGGGTAAGTATATTTAAGTGGGGTTCTGTTAAAAAAGTACTTTTAAATATTACCTAATTTTAATATACATGTATTTGGAATCTAATTCTCCTATCCAGTTCTGGATATACTGACCCTCAACGGACCTATCTACTTCATTTTTGAACCAGTCGCCAGATAGATTTATGTTTTTTCTTGTTTTATCCATATTCCACTGAGACCAAGACCTTGGGGTGGACTTGCTTACTGTGAAGATCATTATATAAAGTCTTAGCTGTTGTTTAAC
Organism: Pomacea canaliculata; assembly: GCF_003073045.1. Classification (NCBI taxonomy): domain Eukaryota; kingdom Metazoa; phylum Mollusca; class Gastropoda; order Architaenioglossa; family Ampullariidae; genus Pomacea; species Pomacea canaliculata. The sequence continues at coordinate 4,537,599 of NC_037603.1, forward strand.
ACAAACATCACTAACTCCTGATGCCCGTTTTTCACAACCATAAGCAAGCATTGGAATGACAATTCTGTCAAAAATACCAGGTGGTATATCTAATTGTGTTTGTTTACAGTTTTAGTAGGGTAAACATGGTTGTTGAGGCTCTGTCTTATAAGTGTTTTTTTGTGCCACAAAAAATTCGTTATTATAATATACTGTAAGGACAATATAAACATGGTCTCCTGTATCAAGTTTCTGACCATTATATATAAATGTTGGTTTCTTTCTTATTTTACCTCTAGGAAGTAAAACTACTTTAGTTTTGTGGGGGTTAATAGTCAGGTTCTACGTGTCATAGTATTTGTCTCATTGTTTCTAAAGCATTCTTTAGTTTTTCTGGGGTTTTGGGTAAAAAGACATTATCATCTGAATTTAGTAATAGAAATAATTTAAGGTCACATGAGTTATTTGAGGGATTAATTTGTTTATTTGGTAAAAGAATGGCTGCTTCTGGGAGAACACTCACAGAGTTTACTAAGAGATTTCTTTTTAGGTCGTTGAGATTAGGTGCAAACAGAAAAGGAGATAGGTCTTTACTTTCCTGACACTTTGGCTACTTTTAAAAAAACTTTGATTGGTTTCCATTGATTGTAACAAAGGATATTGTCTTCATGTAGATATTCATGATTCTATGTATAAACCTCCTCTTAACCCTATTATCTAATAATTTTTCCCACAAATAGGTTCTATCTATTTAGTTGAAAGCTTTTTGATAGTCTACAAAACGCAGAAGATTCGCTTCTTTTTTATTTAGTAAGATTTCAAGAATGCTTTGCAGGGTGACTAGGTGGTCAAGGGTCGATAGGCCCTGTCGGTACTACGGTACTTATTTGGATCACTTTTTTCCCTTTGTTTTTAAAAACTGGTGTTATAATACCTGCTGCCCATTCTGTGGGGGCGTGACCTGTTGCTAGTATGGGGTTAAGCCGGCAGGATCACCCAGAATGGTTGAAAAAAATTTTTTTTCGATGACAGTAACTTAAGATGTGTCATTTATCATAAATCTTTTCTCTTTCAGAGGGTAAGTTAACTTTTGCCAGAGCTATGTAGTTTTTTAGATAATTGCATCTACACAGGGTAGGGTGGCATGTCAGAATGCTCCAAAATGGAAAAATAACATTCTGTCACCTGCAACATGACACACAAATAATAACAGCTCCCAATATAACTTCTAAATAATAATTACTCCCTACTTCCGTGCACTTCCGCCAAGTTGAAGAGCATGGCTTTGTGAATGTTTTTAGTTACATTTTAATTAAACTTTGGACCGATTATTGTGGCTACAGTTGTGACACTGTAACTATGGCTAATGATCTGTGTGCCAAACTTTAGCGAAAACCTACGTTAGTGCTGACTGTCTTCCAGTTATTTTCCACATTTGTTAACAGATTTTCTTGAACCTTTGCACATATACTCCCAGATGGAGTGGCTCTGGTATGAACTAAAATCTCATGCCTATGTTTAATACTTTCTGAGATATAAGGGCACAAAAGCTGTATTTTTGACAAATTTTAACACTTTTTAAATCTTACATCACAGACAACCAGATACACTAGAATAATGACTCTAGTTCAGCTACACGTCTTCTCCAAATGTAGAAAAAGTATTTTAGCTCAGTCTCTGATATTGGTCTAGACCAGTTCTGAAGTGTAGGCTAATTTTATTAGTGTTGCGAGGGCATATTTTTCATTTATTTAATTTTTTAAGCCCTTTCCTCATTCCAGAAACCATCAAGATGTCAGTATCTTAAAAATACAACACCTTAACCACATTCTGACCAAATTTTATGTTTATACATTAATTAGTTGGTCCATGTCACTCAGAACAAATTTGGTACACAGTTTTGGGTGATCCTGCCGCCTTAAAGAGGGTTGTTTATAGTCAGACTCTTTGGTTGTGAGCATTCAAAAAATATTCGATTGTCATTTCCACAAGGTTTCCTTCCTTTAAGCTTTTTCAGGCTATAGTTAAACTCCTTTTCAGATACTTCAGTTTTGAGACAGTTCTTGCTAGTTTTAGTTGTGTTTACTTGTAGATCAGTGTGAAATGTATCATTACAGGAATGGTTTATCTCCCTCAAGTGTTCTACGAATTCATTGCAGATTGGAATGTTCTTCTTACTTTAATCATTATTATTTTTATATTGGAGATTAATTAACCACGACTTCATTATCATAGGTTACATGCATATTTAATTTTTCAGAAAAAAACCCCAAAAAAGACCTTCGATGTCATGTTCTGGATATTAATCTTATTCCAGCCTAAGGTAGTTGGTCCCCTTTGATAATAGAAATATTTGTATCCTTTTCTGTTAGCGACAGAGAGTGTACAAATCACAAACGGTGTTTGCAACTGCAGAGAGCAATCATATTTCCTCTGCTTGTATCTATTGTGGACCACGTGATTACTTTCCTCATGATTTGTTTAGTTTGTAAATGTAGATTATCTTACGGTGGATGGCGTCAAGCGGCATATTTTCGACGATGAACGCAGGAAAAATAAAAATATAGCAAAATAAAGGTATTCTCGTGACCTACGGTCCTTGGGGTCAGTGTCTACACCTCGCTGGCGAGATACGTGTGCGTCTCAAAGTTATCGAATCTCGCAGTGTGTGTGTGTGTGTGCAAATCTTAATCGTCATCTGCTTACTCCCCCTACACTAGCATGTATATATATGATAAGTATACATGGGAAATAAATTAATCCGATATATGCTTTTGATATTTATAATGACTAGATATAAATAAAGATAACAGAGTTTTCTTATTTTTCATGGACAGCAGTTTTATACTATTCTTACTTATTAACATATGTTTCGCCTAATTGTGTACTTGTAACCTTACTAATTTATATATATATAAAGGCATAAATAATCCTTATGTGTGTTAGGTAAAATTATGACCATTAAATAAAGATTAACAAAAGGCTAAAGAGATTCAACTCTTCCTGTTCTGCTCCCGTTTTTCTTTGATGTAACAGGTTTCACTGCTCTTACAAAACAGTTGTGGCCTTAAGCAAGGTCAACAAACCATGTCTTATCATAATCATTAACCCGAATTTTCTTTGTGACAGGAGGCACAATAACAAGTCAAAGAAAAAGAATATCTGAGTAAAAAGTTCGTCTACCCAAGTGGTGACAAGCAGCTCGTGCGTCGACTTCTACTTGTCGACTTTTATCAGTCATCAGCGATAACACACAAAGAATATTTTTCTGTCAAATTTATATTTCACGGTCTCGGCGATGTCTTACCAATCGAAATGTGGTGTAACTGAATAAAAGGTCGCCTGTTAGTGACAAAGACGAACATTGTGAGAGATTTGATATTTGTTAGACTTTCTGTGTAAAGCTAGAACAGTAACGAGCTTGCTACGACAAGTCAGTTGTTTTATTAACTACATTTTTTGTTGTTTCTTCCAATATTTTTCTTAGTTCTTCACGGGATAAACGTTTTGCCAAAAGCAATGTTTTGATGACGTCAAGAGCATCGTTATTTTTCATAACAAATTTTGCATTTCCTGCACCTGGGTGTCCACTAATACATTGAAGCTGACCAATGATACGCTTTCTTCTTTCTTCTTCTCTTCTACGGCGTCGCCGCTCCAGGTAGATGTTGATGGTGTACAAGAACGGGTTGACGGCGGCGTTAGTAGGAAGAACAAAAATAACGATCCCCACATTAAGCTCTCCGGGAATGGGGACATCGTACGATGCTAGGATACCCGCCAAACCGACAGGAAACCAACACAAGAAATCCGACATCACAACTGTTATCAAACGTCTAGCGATAATAAATTCTTTGATTGTTTTAGATGTATTTGATGCGGAAATAGATGTGGCGCGAACAGACCAGTAAATAAAAATCTGACCAATCAATATGAGAATAAAGAATACAAAGTTTAAAATAATAATAACAGCAAAGGAATATACGCGACCTGGATACTGAACCCTGGAGGTAGGAAGTGGAGCACATATACTTGTCTGACTGTAAAACTGCCAGTGTGACGTCATCGGCAGTAGAGGCACAACCGCCATGGCCACACCTGTCAGCCACGACAATGCGCATGCGCACTGCGATGAACGTTTGCCAAAGTGCACCTGGCTGAAAGGAAACCGAAGAACAAGGAAGCGGTCAAGTGTAATGAGAAAGATGATATAAATCGAAACTTCACATGACAATAAAGACGTAAAACCTGCCAGTTTGCACAAACTGCTGTTTCTCCATCCGACATCCTCCCATACATATGATCCTCTGTACCTGGAGTCGGCGATACCGATGATTAAAAGGTAGACACCCATCAGAAAGTCCGCTACACACAGGTTGGTGACGAACACATCATACCCGACGTTACCTGTTGTTTTATGGAAAAACAAACGGTACAGCAAGGTGCTAAAGTTGCCAAGTAAAGCAAGCGAGGCCAGGATGGCGAGTCCAACTCTGTACAGGTTGGAGCGCAGCAGATCGTCACAAGACGACACTTCATCGGAGGGAGCGTGACAGTTGAGCACGTTGAACCTTTGGGGTAGTATGGCCGGACAGCACAGCTTGTAGTTGTCAGCAAAGATCTTCTCTAATTTCTTTAAAGACTGAAACATTTCTCTCGGAAATATAGTTACAGGGCAAAATCTCAGATCCAAGATACTCAAACTGTCCATTGCTCCAAAGCCATGTCCTGTCACGTGATCTAAATGGCTGCCAGAGAGATTCAACGTTGTCAGTGCTGAGAAAGAGAAGATGCTGAAGTTTATAGTTGGAAGAAAGACATCAGAAAGATCAAGAATTTTTAAGAATGATGTTCGCTTAATGTTAACGAAAGACAAAACTGTTATTGGGTTACAGCTGAGCTTCACCAAATGTAAATTTTTAAAACTATCAAAGTTTCTGCTACTAATGTGAGTTAGTTGATTGTTGCTGACATCCAGAGTGCGGAGATTGGGCAAAGTCACTTCGTGTAATTCGGTCAGATTACACCCGACTAGAACTAGATGAACAAGATATAAACTGTTTACCAGGTGACCAAGGTTCATCAGCGTACCACTGCCATCAAGATATCGAAGGTTAGGGTAGCTAGCAGCATGGACGATACCTGAGCAAACAAAAGCCCAGCCGTGACAGACACAGTTGTGTGGACATGTTTCATTGCACAATATTTCATCATCACGTAGTGGACAATGGTAGATCCCGTCACACACGTGACTCTCGTGAACACACACCTGAGAGGCGCGGCAGCGGTAGAAGCCTGGACACGTGTACCTGTCACATGCCGCCTCGTCTTCGTGACCAGGACAGTCGTTGACACCGTTACATCGGAGGTAGACAGGCAGACACACCTGCTCAAGACTCACACAGGTAAAGTGGGAATCAGGACAGGAAAAAATGGTCGAGGAATTGTATTCGTCTTTCTTGTAGGGTGAAAACATAAACATTCCTCTTGCATTGAGATCCATTATCAAGGGGAGTTTTATGTGTAGATTGTCTTTACTGTACTCGATATCTGTTTCACACCGGTTCTCGTCGGCACTGTCGTCACAGTCCACTTGACCATTACAGCGCTCCCACTGTTGTACACACTGTAGTCACAAATGATAACTTATGATGTAGTATTTATCTCATCGAGGTGGGTAACTTTTTTTTCCAAATGTTGTGAAATGTTTAGTGAGGTGATAAGTAAAAGAACAATAAGTAGTGACACGTGATCAGTGTGTTCAAAAAGGTACAGGAGTTATTTTTAATGAAAAGCAAAGACAAACAAACCCTTTTGCCTGCGCATCGAAAAGGAGACAGTATATCGCAGGGTGGAAAGTCACAGAAGTCCTCGTCACTTCTATCGATGCAGTCAGCTCGATGATCACAGACCAGGGTGTAGGGGACACTCTGATGTCCAACGACACATTGAAAGGGAGGTGGCAGTAAAGTCAGTGGTGCAGGACAGGAGTCTGTGGAATCGTCTGTTCCACCCCAGCATCTAGAGGCCTTGTCACACGCCAGAAACACGTGTGTGAAGTGATGATCGGGACACCGTATGTAGCCTGACTGTTAAACAAAGACATTAGTGCTGAGACACTGGGCATAGATGATCACAGAATAGTGGAGGCTAGAATTCTATTCAAACATGTTTTTGTTCCAAAGGTAACTTACACTTTAAAGAAAGCTTTTACAAAATCAGTTAATGAAGAAAGCCGTTAATTACAAAATTTTAATAACGCTACCTTGACGAGGCGAGATGAGGTTACTGTTGTTTGGATCTCTGGCAGTTCTGCTTCTTCATATGGCTTGTGTTGTCCGGAATTTCACATAAAAGACAGTTCACATAAGTTTTTTCCGCACAACCTTGGACAAAAAGTGACTGATCTCCTCTTGGGCGTAGTTGAAACACAGCAGACGTCTCTAGCCTAGTGCAAGCGTTTGAGGGAACATAAGATTTAAAATGTGACCTCAATTTAATGAAATGGGCCATCGTATCATCAGACCAAATCCAGCTGTTTTGATACCTGCCAGATAAAAATCAAAGGTATTTTTATATTTTCTCAATATTTCTTTACTCTATTAAGCTACATCATCCTCAAACTGGTCGATGGGGTCTAATTTCATTTTAAATGTGTTCTGTTTGCGCTCCCTGTTCTTTCCCTCTGCCATCTTTTCTCCCCTTTGTTTCTATGATTGTCTGACTGGGGATACCATAGAGCAGCGGTTCTCAACCTTTTACTTGTGACGCCCCACTGACGAACAAAGGTACGTCCGCGCGCCCCCCTTAGCCAGCAATGTAAGCTAATTTCACTAATATCGGTATAAGAAACTTGAAAAAATTGACCACCTTCGCGCCCCCCTTGTAAGCATGTCTTTACTGTACTCGTCATCACAGGTTGAGAACCGCTGCCGTAAAAGTCTCTTCCGGTCTAAACTATTTCTTTCTCTTTTTTGTTCTCGTTATTTTTTCTTTTGATTTATCGTTTGAAAGGCCACAAAACACATAGGGTTACAACAACAACACAGCACAAGCTGCCAGTACTTCCGAAGTGCAAGGTTATTACACATAAACAGTGAAAAACTTCCCTGATTGGAAAAATAAATTCAAGTCATAAATTTTCCAAAAATAGTAATTCGATGAACACAATTATATCTTAATTGCATTAAGCAAATGTTGAAACTGACTACTTTATTTTAGACCCGACCATGCATTTTTGGATGAATTTTTTTTTTCTGAAGTGGTATAAACAAGTCTTGTCTCAGGTATGACCATCTCTCACCTTTATTATTACTATCATTAGTAGTAGTAATAATAGTAGTAGTATTGGCAGTAGCAGTAGCATGTTATGGAGTGATTTCTGTTTGATAATAAAAACATAGAAAACAACGGATCATCAAATACTTACATCGCGGATATTGCAGGAGGAGCTGACCTCGCGCCGATGTAGAATGCATAGCATTTGTCAATCTCCATACACATCTCCATCACAGCGTCCCACACACGTCTTGTGGACAGACTTGCCAACTGTTCTCCTCTTTGCTGACACCAGTAACTGGCAAGATTCCATGATACTTCTTGCTCCTCTATACGAGAAAGTGAAAAGCAGCGGCCGCCAGCCTGCAATGTTCCCGGGCTGCACGTGCCGTCACCTGACCAGCATCCAGCTTCATCTTCGCCGCCCACACAGTTAGACACAAAGTTACACGGGAAGTGATGCTGCATGTCCTCCCATCGCACGGCCGAGCAGTTCCACCTGCCTTCAGACAGCTGAACAGGTAGTGCCGACACGTGGTGGAACGAGAACAGTATTCTGAAGGAACGCCGATGATATTTGGAAAAACTTTTGTATTGTACACGTACACCTCCGTGGTAAATAACTGGCTCAGTGTATTCGTTATTATCTAATAGACAGATCTTATATTCTGTAAAGTTGGCCTCTATGTGAAAAATTACTGAAAACAGTTTAGAGTCAAGGAAGCATTCTGTGTTTGTATCATAAGCATGAATGTTAATAAGAATAACGTGGTCATCAGGTGCCACCAGGTAAGTCCATGTGTTTACAAAAGGAATCGGCTTTATATTTTTACTCAGCTGTGATGTTTCTATGTAGCCTGTAAAGTGTAAATTGTAATGAAACATAAATATCCTTATTCAAATAGACCTCTCAACAACAAAAAAGTTTACTATTATAACAAGTTTTTCTTCCGGAATAAACCTAAGATGGTCAGTGAAACAAAGCATGCTACGTGACTTAAGGAATTGTAGTCCTTTAATCTCACAGTCTTCTTGTGCATCCTTTAGGTTGGCTCTGACACTTTTTTTTAATATTTTAGTTTCCTAGATAGTATTTTTTTTACTGGTATAAAAATAATATAATCAAGTGTATCAACGAAAGAATTCCACAGCTTTTAAAACGTGCAATCATTCTTCAGAACCTCATTATTCTGCGACTCTTATTGGAACTTCTGAGATAAAGAATATATTTCGATATTAGATAATATATTCTGATTATCATATGTCCAAAAGAAGAATTTTGAAGTAGCTGTAAAAATAATTAAACTAACAAACATTATAAAGTCGTTATGTAGAATTACAAATAAATGTGTTGTAATGACAATTTCAAATTCCTTTCGATGTATTACCTTTAGTCGTAGAGGTAAAATTAGTAACAAGCTTTACCCGACTAGCTTCTGGGACTGCCGTGAAGTTTAGGCCGAGGTTAAAAGCACATTGGTTACTGATATCCAGCTGAAACCTGACGATGTTGGAGTTGGTTATAAATTCATTTGGGAACCGACTTACATATTTATGAAGTATAAATCTGTTTTCCGCATCGTTACTTATATTCAGCTGAAGCCTTACGATACTGGAGTATGTGATAAATTCATTGGGGATCACACTGACATCTTCATTTTCCCCATCGAATAGCATAGTTATAGAAGTTTCTCCATAGTGAAAGCTTGTAATCACAAGAACATGAGCCACCATTCCCGGAGGAACTTCTAGCTCGATGTTGCAAGCTACAAAAGCGGAGTGTATTTCAGAGTCAGTGACTGGACTATAAACAATCTGTATGGTGCCTGTCTTCCCCCTCACTCTATAAGTTTGCCAGCTCTTGCCACAATCTTGAAGATGAAAGTTTAAATGAACTGAATGAAAACCTTCAACTTGATCATCAGATGTGTTCACAGCAGCAGGTAGGTCGGTGTGTGTGACATTGTTCTCAAAACTGATTTCTTCTAAAGAAGAGTAATTATCAGTATACGTGTCATCGATGTGACTGCTAGATTTGGGGGGAAAACGGGAGATAATCCTGTAGCACATTTTTGCTTGTAATATTATCTCCCCCTCTATCATAGAAGTAATCCGTTGTGTTTCGTTCAATGACTTCATTTTCAACGACGACAAAGAGTAAAGAGAGCGTTACTAACATTACTGCCGCCATCTGTATTATCGTCTTTTTATTACTACTGGTACGATTCCTATATTTTTGTTGTTGCTAATATTTGTAGTGATACTGACTACCGGACACGCTTCAAAATGATGAGAATAATGCTGCAAGTATTGCTAACCACAGGCGACCAGCAGACCAAGCTACATCTGTCTCTTGAGGACTTTACTGTCTGCCAGCCTCACCTCCCATTGATGACAAGATCGCTGCAGTGTGATAACCATGATTTCAAGGCCTTGCCCTACCTCACCTTTCTGAGTTACCAGCATCCTACCTACTAAATCTGTTTCTGTAACTTGCTTGTGCCGACCTCCTGCCAGTGTCACCCATGTGTCATGAGAAACTCTCCTTCTTTGACCCAAATGTATGGAAGGCTCTTGTCCTTTCTCTTCAGACTGTGTCCCTGAGGCTTTGAAACACGATCGCAGGAACCACCTCTTAAAGAAATACCTTATACTTCAGGTAAGTGTTCCACACAATCTCAGTTTCTTATCTTAGTCTCTCACTTCATGTTTGTCACGGTGGGTCTGTTTGCTGTTATTTGTCCTTTAATAAAGCGTTGGTTCATTTGTAGTCCCCTGCGCATTGAATCCACCACTAACAGGTAAGTGTTTTCTAAAAAAAATATATTAAATAATTAGTAGTGATGGTCGATGACTAAAACATATAGCGGATACACTGCACGTTTATGTGACATATTTTCCGAAAATCCAACTGTTACCACAGTAAACAATAGAAAGTAAAATAACTAAAGTAGCTTAAAGCAGAAATTTTGAACAAAGAAGCCATATTAATCTCCAAAATATTCACTGAAATATAACAGATATTAAAATTGTTTTGTTGTTTTTTTTTTTCTGTTAGTACAGTTACTCTAATCTGAGAAAAACGGTCGATTTTGAGATGTGAAGCGCTAGTTGCATATTTTTTTAAATAAATGACGACATGTTCTTTAATGCAAACAATCGTACTTACTCCTTTAATTAGCTTCCTTTTATACTTTTGATATGTAAACAAAAACTTTTATCAAAGCGCCTAGTTTCCGATGGACATCACCTGTATTTGTGAGGTTACGTGACTTGAACGTTACTTTACATTTGTTTTCTTTACAGACGAAACTCTTGCTATCATTATAATTGGTTTTCACTAGTCTGTAAACACACTAAGTCTGTGTTTAAACATTAAGACAACAAAATACAGGAACGGTAAAAAGATTCTTAGCAGGCTAACGTGTCGTCGTCCCAAAGAACAGTCGTTTTCAATATTTTGTCAGCTTGTAATGATATTACTTGAGTGACCATCACTGAAAATAATGTTCTATATTTTACTCATCATATTTTTTTCACACTTTTTTTAATCTCACTGCTCTCACCAAATAACAGTGACTAAACAGTCTTTTGAACACTCGTTCTATGAATAACAGTAATTTCTGAGATCACTTTGAATTTGCGGAATAACAGTTGTTCAAAAGATATTTGTACACACACCTGACTAGACACAGAGCTCGACTGTCAACAGCCAGGTGAAAGCACCGCAGTGATGCTTTATAAAGCTTTTGTGGTAGAAAAAGTCTTTTGTTCGTTTATTGTCTTGATGGAGCAGTGGGGGGCCATGAGGACAGACTACTGTAGTGACGATCAAAGTGAGACTGCAGGCCTGTACTTTGCCAGCGAAAGATTTGTTAAGTGAATTACTCGTTTTTCTTTCTTCTTTTAAAATGTTTTCACGTAAAAGTAGCGAGTTAACATCAAATAAAACTCCTTCCGTAAAGTGCCTATTGTTATTTTGTGCCTATCTGTAAGTCCTACCTATTTCTGTTGTACAGCAGGGGACCCTAACTTAAGTATTTTCACCGTAAAACAAAATATTTTTATGTTACAGTTGCAACTAGAGACTTTTGTACAATTGAAAGGAGAAACTGATCTTGGAGCTCCTAAAACTTTATTTCGTTTCTGTTTTTTTTTTTTTTGTTTTTTTTGTTTTGTTCTTGTTCCAGATCTGTAGCAGGTCTGTTTCACAGTAATTACATTATTTTTAAATAGTTCACCAAGAAGATTCAGGTTTCGTGCTATACTGAATTTGTTTTAGTGTACTAGACAGTAAAAACTATTTTTCGTAATTATCAGCTGTGCCTCTCAGTGATGTAAAATATTTATATAGGACTGGCTTTTAATTTTTTTTAATCTCTCCAGTCAACTAACAAGTTTTGCTTAAATCCTAGAAACGCTGTGGGCATTGAGTTGTCTCAAAGTTTCTGGTTTGTAAAGAACACTTACCTGCAGCTGTTACTGTAAAGTTCAGACAACCAAGAGGTCATTGCTGTTCGCATCTAGTGTTTGTATCAGAATCTATAGTCAATCAGTGTCTTTCCATTACTTCACATTATCACTCACATCAACATTTCACCTTAGTATCTCACATTTATCACTTCACCAGGCGTTCGTAAGCTCTCCATCCAGTGTAAGCTCCAAGTGTCAGGCTAAACACTGGGTCGCGTGTCGGCGATGGTGTTGTCGTCTGTGCTGTGCGTCCCGGCCTGTCGTTGGCTGAGAGCGCGGATATGGGGACAGTCCACGCGGCCCTTGTTATCCACCTCGCGAGTTGAAGAGCTCTGACCAGCGGCGCTTGTCGTCACGCGTCAGTTGCTCGCAGGTCTCTCCTTTTCGTGACCTTCCTTCCCCCCTTCTTCACTTTCTTTCTTCGCACACGCGCAGTCCTTCGGCGCGTGTTTCTGTCGTTCTGTACAGTCTTTATTCAGCAACGGACAGTGCCGGACTGTGGGACGGTGTTAGACCGGGGCCGTGATAGCCGGTATTTTTTCTCTCCGTCGGTCGACCTGTCACAAGTTGTTTGGGTGAGTAGAGGTCTATTCTTTTGGGTTCCACACTGTTCTAGTCTGTAGGGGCTCTTATCGGCGGATGGAAGTGCGAGTGAGGGTGAGGGGGAGATTTGTGCTTGCTAATGACTACGTTGAGATTTTTGAGCGTGTGGCATGTCAGGTTAGCATTTGTGAGAGCCGATTGTTGACTGAAAATTTGTGTGGGTTGTTCTCTCTACATACTTTTTCTTTTGTTTTGTTCTTTTTCTTTGTTTTGTTTGTTTTTGTTTTGTTTTTTGTGTTTTTGTTTTTTTTTTTTGTTTTTTTTTTCTTTGCGGCTTTGTTTTTGTCTTCGTTGTTGTCGCCTCTTCGTGTGCTTCTCGTTCTTCTGTCCGCTATCGTGTCAACTGTCCGTCCGTCCACAGGGCATACTCATCGTTTCATCAGCGCGTAACCACGTGACCCTCCTGTGCTCGGTTACGGCCAAGCCTTCTGTTGAGCCAGACATGTTAAAACTCTGGACAGCCAACTCAGGCACGGGAACAGATCACTTGAGTCGCGCATGCGCTGGACCACGGGTGGTATTCGTCTTTTCCGGCTTCGTTTTTCACAGTGTGTCGCAGGGCTACTGTCGCTATTATTTATAGATACCAGGCGGTAACTGTGCGATTCCAGGATTCCCTGCTTGCAAAGGTCGAATCAAACGTTTGTCATTTTTCCGCAGAAGAAGACTAGATAATAAAGACTGGGAAAAAGCTCGTCTGAGAGTTGTGAATCATTGTGATTCTAGCTTCAGCATCGAAAGAGCGACCACTTGCTCCAGACATTACATTGTTATATTGAAGGTCGACTTATGAGACTGTCATGAAAGAGTGGAGCAGGGCTGTAGTGTGTGTTTGCACATCTGTTTTACCCTAGAAATGACGTCACTTCTCTCTCTAGAGATTACGTCATCTATGCGGTTTACGTCATTTACGCGGATGCGGATGGGAGCTTAGGCTTGGGGTGGCTGTGATTGGTTGTGGTGTGTCAGGTGGCATGACTGGCCAATGGAACGTAGGTTTGGACAGAAAGATCTAGATGCAAGCTCAGCGTTTTGGCTAGAAACTTCTAGGGAGTGACATCAGCGTCTGGGTCTTTCGCATGCAACGTTTGTGGAGTAAAGTTGACTGAAGTCGGCTCAAAGCTGTCTAAAGTCTTTACTGCAACCCTGCCTGAGAAGTGTGTTCGACTTGGCTTAGAGGTGCGTTGACTCGCTTTGTAACAGAGTGTATAGCGCTTCAGTACCGGCAGCTGTTTGATGAAACCAGTAGAAGCTGAATCTGGGGAATGAGTGTCGGTCCCTGAGAGGTGCTGCAGTTGAATCGATGCGCAGACCCAGAGGCACGAAAGAGCCGGGGTGACACACGGCAAGAGCGCCACGAGTGAGTCTGTGGTAAACAAGACAGTGCCAGAGTCTGTGGTAAACAAGACAGTGCCAGAGTCTGTGTAAACAAGACAGTGCCAGAGTCTGTGTAAACAAGACAGTGCCAGAGTCTGTGGTAAACAAGACAGTGCCAGAGTCTGTGTAAACAAGACAGTGCCAGAGTCTGTGTAAACAAGACAGTGCCAGAGTCTGTGGTAAACAAGACAGTGCCAGAGTCTGTGGTAAACAAGACAGTGCCAGAGTCTGTGGTAAACAAGACAGTGCCAGAGTCTGTGTAAACAAGACAGTGCCAGAGTCTGTGGTAAACAAGACAGTGCCAGAGTCTGTGTAAACAAGACAGTGCCAGAGTCTGTGGTAAACAAGACAGTGCCAGAGTCGCTGTGCTGGAGACAGAGAAGCCGCTGCAATCGACAGGGTGACCCAATCAGTTCTGGGACGTCGAACAGAGGAGCCCTCCACGTGCACGTGACTTTTGGTGTAACGAGATAAGTGGCGAGCGTGTGTTGTGCGAAGTAGTGTGTTTGTGTGTGCGGTTAGATCAGACCTGGGCAAACGCCGGCCCGCGGGCCGGATCCGGCCCGCCTCCTGTCTCTGACCGGCCCGCCCGCTGGCCCGCCCGCCAGTATATATACTATGTATAGAGTATTGGGTAACACTGAGTTAACTATATTAGTCCGGCCCTCTAAGACCATCCCAGTTTCTCATGCGGCCCCTTGGGAAAATTAATTGCCCACCCCTGGGTTAGATTAAGGTTTGTTGAAACATTGACTCATTAGATATCTGGAATAGTTGAAAGAGAACAATTAGATTAACGGAACACCTAGATAACGACCATATGTTCATACTTTGAAACTGGTTCACTTTCTGTAATTTGTATGATGTACTTGGTAATAATTAATAATGTTCCTTTAATGCACTAATTGCCTTGAGTTTTCTTCCACTGGGGTTTTGCGTGCTTGGGGTCGCAAACTAACTAAAAGTGTTAATTAATAAGCAAATTTGTGTGGTAGTACGCGGAAAATGTCGACTTTGTTTGGTGGGGGTGTCGACAGTGTGTTAAGAGCCGGAGTGGCAGAATCATACACCTACCAGATTTACGGACTCCACCCCAGAGTTTACAACAGAGATAACTATAATAAAGTGTTGCAATCTTTTAAACATCGTTGCCGTCGGCTTTTTGAATGAATGAAATGGAAAAATAGGGATTACCTCCCTTTACCCGACACTCGTTTTGACTCGCTCTATCCATCTATTTTCATTTCTTTATTATCTACACTCTCAGCGTCTCTTATCTATGGTATACTCTTGTTCCTTATCATATTTTTCCTCACATAACAGAAACAGACATGCAACGCTTCCTCTACAGATGAAGAAAAGGAATATTACATAAATATAGCAATCATAACAGTTTTATTTTCCAGCTACAACATATTGTGGAAATTTACGGTAATGCATGAAACAATAAGAATCCTGCTAACATACATAACACTGAGCTCCTTTTGTAAGTGTTACTGCAGCAAAATGAGTAAAACAAAGTCCATTAGCGCGATATTAGCAAGTCGTCATAGTGAACACAGATACTTTATAAACAAAAACTCTACAATTGTTATACGTGGAAAGGGTTTGTGTTAGCTCACACCATATTGACACCTATTCCGTTAACTTACTCTAGAGAGAGTTTTATTATAAGTCATGACATTCTAAACTGTGAAACACGTTTACCTTTCATAAACGTGGCAACATTCTCAGATTGTCCTTAGGTTAGTCATGTCATTCACTGACTAAATTGTACAGGTGACATCTTCTTCCTTTGTCAATGGCCTCAACATCTCATGCAACTGAGATAATCTTCTCTCCTGTTAATATAATTTCCGGTTATATCCCTATTAAACTTTTTCAAGCTGATAAAGTTTCACAAGTTTCTGGTTGGTTATGGACAATTGACTTTTACATGCATTGACAACTTACCAACAGTAATTATTACACATAATAAGCTTCCAAAGACTGGGTGAGTGAGTCAGCCAGCCACCGAGACAATTAGTGAACGTTTTCATGTATGTTATTTTTTTACATCCGCTAGTAACTGAATCATTTGCAGTGAAAAAAAAAGCGAGAGAGCAACAGGGTTACAACAACCATCGACCAAGACTAGGAACGTGAAGGTACTGTGCAAATCTAGGGAAGATAACTGCTTGAAGTCTTTGTCGGGGTTTGTTTATTGTTTGCAACGGTCCAACCAATAAAAGGTCACGTGCCAATATGCTACACCCCCATCCCGCCACTTTTCCCACCCCACCTCCGACTTGTGCCTCACCTGACAGCAGGTGTCTTTGTCTCGTATTCGAGGTATATCAGGTTCTTCCAAAGGATTAAAACTTTTGAAAAGCTTGAAATTCCATTGCACATTGCTATTCTTTAATGGCCTGCGTGCAGAGATGTTTATCAGTGTGCACGCACGCATAAACGCAATACGAACGAATACAAACGATTTCCTTTCTTCAAAATACTGTCACAGCAGAAAAGCTCTTATTAAAAAACTCATTTAAAAATCATTCCACATTTGTAAGCTCCGCTATGTAAACCCGAAAACATTGTTTCAAAATATTACAATTACATTTTAAAATTAGTAAGTTTGTTTGATTTCCTGATTTGCATTGGTTTGCATTAGTCAAGTTCTTGATAAAAACAAATGTGTTACACAAATTAACAAAAATATTAAGTACTTTGTGTACAAAGATTGCTGCGAATCACTATGAACGTTGCTGTCATTTTTTTCTCTGTTTTTCCATTATCGTTTTTTTGATATTTTAGCTAAATGTCAACTTTAAAACAAGTGTAAAATTAAAAGGTGTTGTCTAACTTTAAATAAATAACCATTCTTAGCATCCATAATGAGCAAAATACCAAGAAAAGGGAACACAACCACCACAGGGCCATATTGATGTGTGTTCCTTTGATGTCTGCCTTACCACTGTTTCATAATTTCTTTACAAAACGTTTTTATTGCACTCTTGAAATCTGTTTATTACTTGATTTTATTTAGTATATTGAATTTAATCGGTCTTAACTACAGTGCTCCCACTCTCGTGTGCAGGTGACACTGTGCAGCTTATATACTGATTCAATATTTATTATCAAAAACTCTACCCGGACTACGTTTACGGTTGGTACGCATTTTGGAAAACAGAGAACCGTTTTAAAATAAACTGTCAATGTGGAGATGAGATTGAAAGAAAGTTCGGGAAAGGAAAGAAAAAAGCACTAAGAGAAAAACGGAAGCGCCTTCACAAAACATTCTGGCCTCGAGATAAGTGTGTTCTTAGCACCCCATCCCCACTCCTACGACAACGACCTTTAAAAGGTTACAGGATGACCTTTACCTTTACCTGTCTAAAATCCGGATTGTTGGCCTATATGGTTTACAGAAGAATAAAATGTAGAAAAATGCAAATATTGTTATCTTTTAACCATCA
Source organism: Pomacea canaliculata (assembly GCF_003073045.1). Lineage (NCBI taxonomy): Eukaryota > Metazoa > Mollusca > Gastropoda > Architaenioglossa > Ampullariidae > Pomacea > Pomacea canaliculata. Next base: position 4,554,767 of record NC_037603.1, read on the forward strand.
AGTTAGTAAGAACACATTATACGGCTTTCGTTGCTGTGATTGGGAGAAGATTCAAGATTCGTTGTTCTGTCGCTCTTTATGAGGTATTGAGATATTAAAAATATATCTATCCATGTTTACACACATTCCTATCTTTATAAATAGTATATTTTATTTCCATACAAACACTCACAAGTTTTTTTATCAAAGGAAAATAAAAAGCAACAAAAACAAAAAAAAAGGAAAATGGGAACCTAATTAATTTCTTCCATGTTCCCTTATTGATTCCTTCTCCCAGCCTCCTGGCGTTTATCTGCAGATATAATCAAGTAAACTAAATTATATAAACACATGTAAACAAAGGATGCACGTGCTTTTGTTCTCTCTCTCCCTCATTCACACACACTGTCTTTTACATGCATTTTGTGTTCTTTACTATTTCTTTACCTACCCAAGGAGCACTGTACATGTTAACACATTTTCATCTATCCCAATATATAGTAACTCACAAAGACACATACAGACATATGTTATCAATTCATCTGCTTCGCCATGCTTAGTAAAATCTTCTCATTAAATTTTAACTGTTAAATCGATTATACTATTCTTCTCCTATGTCATTAGTGTCACCGAGTCCACAAAACCAATTATTTCTAGGGGTATCTGTTTGCCTACATTTATTCACTGGAAATTGGTTATTCACTGGCATAGATTTTCTGAAAGGAGATAATCATGGATGATAAGTATTTTTAAGTGGGGTTCTAGTAAAGAGTACTTTTAACATTACCTACTTTTAATATATTTGGAATCTAATTCTCCTATCCAGTTCTGAATATACTGAACCTGAATGGACCTATTTCAGTCAGAGGTGGGCGTCAAACGGCTTATTTTGGATGAACGCAAGAAAAATAAAAATATAGCAAAATAAAGGTATTCTCGTGACCTACGGTCCTTGGTGTCAGTGTCTACACCTCGCTGCCGACATACGTGTGCGTCTCAAAGTTATCGAACCTCGCAGTGTGTGTGTGCGCGAATCTTTTTTATCGTCATTTGCTGATTCCCCTACAATAGCATGTATATATATATATATATGATAAATACAATACATCAACCCGACATATGCTATTGATATTTATAATGACTAGATATAAATAAAAATAACAGAGCTTTCATACTTTTCATGGACAGCAGTTTATATTCTTCTATTCTTACTATTAACATATGTTTCGCCGAATTGTGTTCTTGTAAGCTTACTTATAAATATACAGTATATATAAAGGGATAAATAATCCTTATGTGTTTAAATAAAATTATGACCCTTCTGCTCCCGCTCTTCTGTGATGTAACAGGCTTCTTTGCTCTTAAAAACAGATGTAGGCCTTAATCAAGGTCAACAAACCATATCTTGCCATAATCTTTTACCCGAATTTTCTTTGTGACAGAAGTCACAAAAACAACTCAAATAAAAAAACCTCTGAGTAAAAAGTTCGTCTACCCAAGTGGTGACAAGCAGCTCGTGCGCCGACTTCTACTTGTAGACTTTTAGCAGTCATGAGCGATAACACACAAAGAATATTTTTCTGTCAATTTATATTTCACGGTCTCGGCGATGTCGTACCAATCGAAATGTGTTGTAACTAAATAAAAGGTCGCCTGTTAGTGACGAAGACGAACATTGTGAGAGAATTGATATTTGTTAGACTTTGTGTAAAACTAGAACAGTAACGAGCTTGCTAAGACAAGTCAGTTGTTTCATTAGCTACATTTTTGTATCTTCCAAAATATTTCTAAGTTCTTCACGGGTAAACGTTTTGCCAAAAGCAATGTTCTTGATCAGGTCAAGAGCATCGTTATTTTCATAAAAATTTTGCATTTTGCACCTTGGTGTCCACTAATACATTGAAGCTGACCAATGATACGCTTTCTTCGTTCTTCTTCTCTTCTGCGGCGTCGCCGCTCCAGGTAGATGTTGATGGTGTACAAGAACGGGTTGACGGCGGCGTTAAAAGGAAGAACAAAAATAACGATCCCCACATTAATCTCCTGGAATGGGGACATCGTACGATGCTAGGATACCCGCCAAACCGACAGGAAACCAACACAAGAAATCCGACATCACAACTGTTATCAAACGTCTAGCGATAATAAAGTCTTTGTTTGTTTTCGATGTATTGGTTGTGGAAATAGAAGTGGCGCGAACAGACCAGTAAATAATAATCTGACCAATCAATATGAGAATAAAGAATATAAAATTTAAAATAATAATAACAGCAAAGGAATATACGCGACCTGGATACTGAACCCTGGAGGTAGGAAGTGGAACACAGATGCTTGTCTGGCTGTAAAACTTGCCAGTGTGACGTCATCGGCAGTAGAGGCACAACCGCCAAGGCCATACCTGTCAGCCACGACACTGCGCATGCGCACTGTGCTGAACGTTTGCCAAAGTGCACCTGGCTGAAAGGAAACCGAAGAACAAGGAAGCGGTCAACTGTAATGAGAAAGATGATATAAATCGAAACTTCACATGACAATAAAGACGTAAAACCTGCCAGTTTGCACAAACTGCTGTTTCTCCACCCGACATCCTCCCAGACATAGGATCCTCTGTACCTGAAGTCGGCGATACCGATAATTAAAAGGTAGACACCCATCAGAATGTCTGCCACACACAGGTTGGTGACGAAGACATCATACCCCACGTTACCTGTTGTTTTATGGAAAAACAAACGGTACAGCAAGGTGCTACAATTGCCAAGTAAAGCAAGCGAGGCCAGGATGGCGAGTCCAACTCTGTACAGGTTGGAGCGCAGCAGATCGTCACAAGAAGACACTTCATCGGAAGGAGCGTGACAGTTGAGCACGTTGAACCCTTGGGGTAGTATGGCCGGACAGCACAGCTTGTAGTTATCTGCAAAGATCTTCTCTAATTTCCGTAAATACTGAAAGATTTCTCTAGGAAATACAGTTACTGGGCATAGCCTAAGGTCCAATATACTCAAACTGTCCATTGCTCCAAAGCCATGTCCTGTCACGTGATCTAAATGGCTGCCAGAGAGATTCAACGTTGTCAGTGCTGAGAAAGAGAAGATGCTGAAGTTTATGGTTGGAAGAAAGACATCAGAAAGATCAAGAATTTTTAAAGACGATGTTTGCCTAATGTTAACGAAAGACAAAACTGTTATTGGGTTAAAGCTGAGCTTCACAAACTGTAAATTTTTAAAACTATCAAAGTTTCTGCTACTAACGTGAGTTAGTTGATTGTTGCTGACATCCAGAGTGCGGAGATTGGGCAAAGTGACTTCGTGTAGTTCGGTGAGATTACACCCGACTAGAACTAGATGAACAAGATATAAACTGTTTACCCAGGTGACAAGGTTCATCACGCGCTGCATCAAGATATCGAAGGTTATGGTAGCTAGCAGGCATGGAAGATACCTGAGAACAAACAAAAGCCCACCGTGACAGACACAGTTGTGTGGACATGTTTCATTGCACAATATTTCTCATCATACGTTGAGGACAATGGTAGATCCCGTCACATACGTGACTCTCGTGAACACACACCTGAGACCCGCGGCAGCGGTAGAAGCCTGGACACGTGTACCTGTCACATGCCGCCTCGTCTTCGTGACCAGGACAGTCGTTGACACCGTTACATCGGAGGTAGACAGGCAGACACACCTGCTCAAGGCTGACACACGTGAAGTGGGAATCAGGACAAGAAAAAATGGTCGAGGAATTGTATTCGTCTTTCTTGTAAGGGGAAAACATAAACCTTCCTCTTGCATCGAGATCCATTGTCAAAGGGTGTTCTATGTCTAGAGTGTCTTTACTATAGTCGAAGTTTGTTGTACACCGGTTCTCGTCGGCACGGTCGTCACAGTCCACTTGACCATTACAGCGCTCCCATTGTTGTACACACTGTAGTCACAAATGATAACTTATGATGTAGTATTTATCTCATCCTTTACAAAGAAATAAAAGCAGAGATACTTACCTTTCTTGAACACTGCTCCTATGAATGATTTCAGTAAAGATTTTGGATATGTCTTTAAATGTTTATTGAGCTGAAAAGTAAAAGATAGTAACACAATCTGTGCGTTCTAAAAATGTACGCGAGTTATTTTTAATGAAGAACAAAGCCAACAAACCCTTTTGCCTGCGCATCGAAAAGGAGACAGTGTATCGCAGGTGGAAAGTCACAGAAGTCCTCGTCACTTCTATCGCTGCAGTCAGCTCGATGATCACAGACCAGGGTGTAAGGGACACTCTGATGTCCACCGACACATTGAAAGGGAGGCGGCAGTAAAGTCAGTGTGTGCAGGACAGGTAGTCTGTGGATCGTCTGTTCCACCCCAGCATCTAGAGGCCTTGTCACACGCCAGAAACACGTGTGTGAAGTGATGATCGGGGACACTGTATGTAGCCTGACTGTTAAACAAAGACATTAGTGCTGAGACACTGGGCATCGCATTCAATAGAGGATCACAGAATAGTAGACGCTATAATTATACTCAAACTTATCCCAAACATGTTTTTGTTCCAAATGTAACTTGCACTTTAAAGAAAGCTTTTATAAATCCAGTTAATGAAGAAAGCCGTTAATTACGAAAACGCGACCTTGACGAGGCGAGATGAGGTTACTGTTGTTTGGATGTCTGGCAGTTCTGCTTCTTCATATGGCCTCAAGGTGTCCGGAATCTCACATAAAAGACAGCTCTCAGTAGAGGTTTCCTCACAAACGTGGACAACAAGTGACTGACGTCCTATGTATCCCAGTATAGACGGAAATACCTAGCCATATTCTAGTGCAAGTGTCTGGGTTTTAAAACGGATTTCATAAATGTCTTGAATTTTATGAAATGTGCGATCGTACCATCAGACCAAATCCAGCTGTTCTGATACCTGCCACAAAACAAATCAAAGGTATTTTGTTATTTTCTCGGTATTTCTTTACTCCACTAAGCTACATCATCCTCAAACTGGTTGATGTGGTCTAATTTCATTTTAAATGTGTTTGTTATTCATGATAATGAATTTTGGAAAATTTTATTAGGAATGTTGTATGTAGTTAGGTAAATTTGTGCCATTGCGTTCAGGAGATGAATGAAAACGTAAATAAGAAAACATTGTGTTCGCTTGTTAATGAAGGAAACGTGTTCAAATATCCTTAGACATGCGTACGTTTATTTAATTTTCTTCAGACTCTCCTCCTCTTTCAATGGCTCGTGTGATCTAACCTATTTACCGCTTTCACCTTCTGAGTTTTTTCTTTCTTTTTCTCTCGCCCTTTTTTACCCCCATCCATCGTGGAAATGTTTGTCTTTTTGAAGAAATACTACCTCACTCTTGAGAATTTCATTTTCTTTCCTTTCGTCAATTAGGAGCTTATTGGAATTTCAATCTTGTGAATTTTATTTGGAAGAGTGTGCTGGCATTTCTCTTTTAGCTTTTGTTGCAATCCGATCCGTGACTGAGATGACCCAATCTGTTTTTATGTTGGTGCTCCACTGTCCTTTCCCTTTGTCATCTTTTCTCCCCTTTGTTGTTGTGAGTATCTGACAAGGTATACCGTAGAGCAGTGGTTCTCAAAGTATTTCGGACCGCGGACCACTTTACTTAAGAAAAAAATATGGCGGACCACCAAGTCCTAAAAATCAGTCTGTACTATAAATTTGACATTTAAATTGCAGCATTTGTTTCATTTCAATTCAAAACGAAATGTCCTTTTGTGTCAGTAGTATAGTAATAAGTGGACGTAAAACTACCAACCTCGTTATTTGTAATTAAAATGTTAATGCGAGGAATGCATCACTTTAAACATCACTTTGCTGACATGACGACTGTCAGCCGCGGACCACCTGACTTATGCTCACGGACCACTAGTGGTCCACGCGGACCACACTTTGAGAACCACTGCCGTAGAGAGTTCTCTTTCGGGATAAACTATTACTTTTTTGTTGCTTCTCGTTATTTTTTCTTTTCCATTTACCGTTTTAAAGGCCACATAACACACAGGGTCACAAGAACAACACAGCACAAGCTAGCAGTAATTCGCAGTTCGAGGTGATTACACATCAAGAATGAAAATCTTATCTTTTAGCAAATTTTCAGTCATAAAATATCCAGAAATAGTAATTCAATTACCACAATTTAATCTCCCTGCATTAAACAAATGCTGACACTGATTACTTTACCTTAGACCCGACGATGCACTTTTTTTTGGATGGATACTTTTCGTAGTGGACACGGTATAAACAAGTCTTGTCTCAGGTATGACCATCTCTCACCTTTATTATTACTATTATTATTAGTAGTAGTAATAGTAGTAGTATTTGCAGTAGTAGTAGTAGTAGCATGTTATGGAGTAGTATGTGATAATAAAAACCTACGAAAAAACGAAGGATCAAATACTTACATCGCGGGTATTGTAGGAGGAGCTGACCTGGCGCCGACGTAGAATACATGCAATTTGTCAATCTTGTGACACAGGTCTACCACAGCGTCCCACACATGTCTTGTGGTCAGACTTGGCAGCCGTGATCCTCGCTGCTGACACCAGTTATTGGCAAGATTCCATGACACTACTTGCTGCTCTGTACGAGAAAGTGAAAAGCATCGGCCGCCAGCCTGCAATGTCCCCGGGCTGCACGTGCCGTCACCTGACCAGCATCCAGCTTCATCTTCGCCGCCCACACAGTTAGACACAAAGTTACACGGGAAGTGATGCTGCATGTCCTCCCATCGCACGGCCGAGCAGTTCCACCTGCCTTCAGACAGCTGAACAGGTAGTGCCGACACGTGGTGGAACGAGAACTGTATTCTGAAGAAGGGCCGGTCAAATGTGGCGAAACTTTTGTACTGCACACGTACACCTTCGTGGTAAATAAGTGGTTCAGTGTATGTGTTCTTAAGTAATTCACAGATCTTATATTCCGTAAAGTTGACCTCTGTGTGAAAAATTACTGAAAATAGTTTAGATTCAAGGAAGCATTCTTTGTTTTTATAAAGAGCTTGAATGTTAATAAGAATAACGTGGTCCTCAGGTGCCACCAGGTCAGTCCATGTGTTTACAAAAGGAACCCACTCTATATTTTCACTCAGCTGTGATGTTTCTATGCAGCCTGTAAATTGTAAATTGTAATGAAGCTTATAAATATCCGTATTCAAATGGACTACTCTCCGAAAAAAACAAAATTTCACTAAAATAACAAGAGTTTTTGTTCCGGTATAAACCTAAGCTGGTAAGTGAAACAAAGCATCTTATTTGACTGAAGGCATGGTAATCCTATATCTCAGATTCCCTTTTGTGAATCCCTTAGCTTTGGGTCTGACATTTTTTAAATATTTTAGTTTCCTAGATAGCGAAAGAAATCGATACCTTTAAAAACAAGCAATTATTCTTACTCTGTGACTCTCATTGGCACTTCCGAGAAAAAGAAATACATATTTACTTATTAGATTATAATATTCTGATTATGCTATATTCAAACGAAGAATTTGGAAGTAGCTGTAAAAAAAGATTAAAATATCAAAAATTAAAAAGTCGTTATGTAGAGGAAAGCAAATGTGATGTAATGACAATTTAAAATTCATTTTGATGTATTACCTTTAGTCGTAGAGATAAAATGAATAACAAGTTTTGGCCGACTAACTTCTGGGACTGCCGTGAAGTTTAGACAGAGGTTAAAGAGCATATCGGTTACTGATATCCAGCTTAAACCTGACGATACTCGAGTATGTGATAAATTCATTTGGGAAAAAAATGACTTCTTTACTAAATATAAATCTGTTTTCCGCATCGAATAGCGTGATACTAGAAGTGATATCAATTTCAACCTTTTAATCACAAGAACATGAGCCACCATTCTCGGAGGAACTTCCAGCTCGAAGTTGCAAGATAGAAAAGTGGAGTGTAGTTGAGAGTCAGTGACTGGACTATAAACAATCTGTATGGTGCCTGTGTTCCCCCTCACTCTATAAGTTTGCCAGCTCTTGTCACAATCTTGAAGATTGAAGTCCCAATGAACTGAATGAAAACCTTCAACTTGATCATCAGATGTGTTGACAGCAGCAGGTTGGTCAGTGTGTGTGACATTGTTCTCAAACCTGATTTTTTCTTCAGAAGAGTATTTGTCAGTATACGTGTCATCGATGTGATTACGTAGATTGGGAGGGAAAAGGGAGATAATCCTGTAGCACATTTTTGCCGTAGTATTATCTCCCGCTCTCTCATAAATGTGACCCGTTGAGGTTCGTTCAATGACTTCATTTTCAACGACGACAAAGAGTACAGAGAGCGTTACTAACATTACTGCCGCCATCTGTATTATCGTCTTTTTATTACTACTGGTACTATTCCTATGTTTTGTTGTTGCTAATATTTGTAGTAGTACTGACTACTGGACACACTTCAAAATAATGAGAATTATGCTGCAAGTTTTGCTCACCGCAGGCAACCAGCAGACCAAGCTACATCTGTCTCTTGTGGACTTCACAGTCTGCCAGCCTCACCTCCCACTGATGACAAGATCGCTGCAGTGTGATACCGATGGTTTCAAGGCCTTGTCCTATCACATACTTCTCAATTATCAGCATCCTACCTACCAAATCGGTTTCTATAACTTGCTTGTGCCGTCCTCCTGCCAGTGTCACCCATGTGTCATGAGAAACTCTCCTTCTTTGACCCAAACGTATGCAAGGCTCTTGTCCTTTGTCTTCAGACTGTGTCCCTGAGGCTTTGAAACCCGATCGCAGGACCCACCTTTAAAGAAATACCTTATACACAGTCCCAGTGATGGCCGATGACTAAAATATATAGCGGATACACTGCACGTTTATGTGACATAATTTCCGAAAATCCAACTGTTACTACAGTAAACAATAGAAAGTAAAAGAACTAAAGTAGCTTAACGCAGAAATTACAATAAAGAAACCATGTTAATGTTGGAAATATTCACTGAAATAAAAAAGATATTAAAATTGTTTTGTTGTTTTTTTCTGTTAGTACAGTTACTCTAATCTGAGAAAAACGGTCGATTTTGAGATGTGAAGCGCTAGTTGTATATTTTTTAAAAATAAATGATGACATGTTCTTTAATGCAAACAATCGTACTTACTCCTTTAATTACTTTCCTTTTATACTTTTGATATGTAAACAAAAACTTTTATCAAAGCGTCTAGTTTCCGATCGACATCACCTTTATTTGTGAGGTTACGTGACTTGACGTTACTTTACATTTCTTTTTCTTTATAGACGAAACTCTTGTTATCATTATAATTTGTTTTCACTAGTCTGTAAACACACTAAGTCTGTCTTTAAACATTAAGGCAATAACAAAATACAGGAACGGTAAAAAGATTCTTAGCAGACTAACGTGTCGTCGTCCCAAAGAACAGTCCTTTTCAATATTTCGTCAGTTAGTAATGATGTTACTTGAGTGACCATCACTGACGATAATCTCCATTTTACTCATAATATTTTTTTCACACTTTTTAATCTCACTGCTCTCACCAAATAACAGTGCCTTAACAGTCCTTTGAACACTCGTTCTATGAATGCCAGTAATTTCTAAGATCACTTTGAATTTGCCAAACAACAGTTGTTCATAAGATATTTGTACAAACACCTGACTAGATACAGAGCTCGACTGTCAACAGCCAGGTGAAAGCACCGCAGTGATGCTTTATAAAGCTTTTGTGGTAGAAAAAGTCTTTTGTTCGTTTATTGTCTTGATGGAGCAGTGGGGGGCCATGAGGACAGACTACTGTAGTGACGATCGAAGTAAGACTGCAGGCCTGTACTTTGCCAGCGAAAGATTTGTTAAGAAATTACTCGTTTTCAAGTGTATATTTTTTCTGCTTTTAAATTGTTTTCACGTAAAAGTAGCGAGTTAACATCAAATAAAACTCCTTCCGTAAAGTGACTATTGTTTTTTTGTGCTTATCGGAAAGTCCTACCTATTTCTGTTCTACAGCAGACGAGCCTAACTATTTTCACCGTAAAACAAAATATTTTTATGTTATAGTTTCCAAGTAGAGATTTTTCTACAATTGAAAAAAGAAACTCTTCTTGGAGCTCCTAAAACTTTATTTTTGTTTCTGTTTTTTTTTTTTTTTTTTTTTTTGTTCTTTTTCCAGATCCCTAGCAGGATATTTTCACATTAATTACATTATTTTTAAATAGTTCACAAAAAAGATTCAGGTTTCGTGCTTTACTGAATTTGTTTTACGGTACCAGACAGTAAAAACTATTTTTTGTAATTATCAGCTGTGCCTCTCAGTAATGTAAAATATTTATAGAAGACTGGCTTTTAATTTGTTTTAATCTCTCCAGTCAACTAAGAAGTTTTGCTTAAATCATAGAAACGCTGCGGGCATTGAGTTGTCTCAAAGTGTCTGGTTTGTAAAGAACACTTACCTGCAACTGTTACTGTAAAGTTTGGAGAAAACCAAGAGGTCATGGCAGTTGGTAATGTTAGTGTATCAGTCTCTATATACGATCGGTGTTTGTCGATTACTTTCATAATATCACTTCACATCATCATTTCACATTATTACGTCACATTATCACATCACATTCTCACTTCACCAGGTGTTGGGAAGCTCTCCATCCTGTATGAGCTCCACTTGTCAGGCTAAACTCTACAAGTGCCAGAAGCTCGCACGTAACGCTGTCATGTGATCTTGTTTCTGACGTCATGACGATAGAAACGATCCACGTGACGTCACTAGAAAACCTCACCGCGCAACCAGCGTGCGAGCGCGCAGTTAGTGACGTCACAATGTGGGAGTCGTCCTCCACTAGTTTGTACATTCCTGAAACATTCAGACCTCCGTCTTTATTACAGTATGTTTCGCCTACCCCACCCCAGCCACACATACACACACGAACATCCACGTGAATGCAAAAATGTGAAGACGAATAAACACTTGGACACGTGTATTTACATGTGCACGCATACTAACGCAAGAACCTTCATATAGTGTTTACCTTTACCAGAGAAGTGGAACTTCATCCCGAAGATGATGAGATAACTGCCAGCAGCCTTAAACACACTGACAAAGCGGCCTGTGATTGGACGAGCGCACGTGAGCAAAGTTCCGGTTATGTGAAGAAGATTCACTGCTGTCCTTAGCCGGATGGAAAGGTCGTCGGGTCAAGGTCAGATATTCGCACTTCAAAATTTGTTAATCTTTTTTCTGGAAAGATGTTAATTATGACCACAGAGTCACAAACCTGTCTTTTATGTTTCTGAAAGAGAGCAGACGGTGTGGACCCGTGGCGAGTGTTTTGCGTGTGTGCGTGCTCGTACCTGTGGGTGTCAACGGCTCATGGAGGTCGCTTTTACTTTGATGTAATGGCCTTATTGAGGAGCTTTTTTTCTGCAAATGTTGAAGGTGAAGAGCTCCAGGGAGAGAACAATAATTGTTAAATGATGCGAATGTCCTTGACATCACGGTATAAATGTTTTTATTCTCTTTCTGTGTTCGACATAGGCTGTGTGTGTGTGTGTGTGTGCATCGACATAGTACGTTAATAAACATGCGAGAACAATATCTGAGTGATTTCATTTAATTTGTGGCTACTGGTTCGAATGTAGCAGGGTAGATGAAGCTGCTCTCGTGATCTCTCCACAAAAATCAATGTAGAACTTCATGGGTTCCAAATCGTTTTACTCTCACGCCAGTCGATGGTTCTCGCTAAGGCAAACCCTCCACACCACACACTCGCACTGTCGATGAAACGTGCTCCCACCTCCACGCTGTCCGCTCACGTTCTGACTCTGACTCTTCACCCGACTTCCCTCCAAACACATCCCCGCACATACATCCTGTCGCTAGTCCACCCGCCTTACTCTCCTTCGGTCACGGAGTCGTCACCCGGTCAGTAATTACCCCCGAAGTTTTTCCCTTCACTGAGACGAAGCAAAACAAAACAGAGAAAAAAAAAAGACTAACCACCGAAGCGATGACGGCGGCCCCCTTACGTAAGCGGCCGCGATTCCCGGGCTCAATTCATACCAAGGGAGATAAGCATTCCTACCCTTTTTCGTCAGCTCAAAGCCGGGTATCGCCCCAGGGCGACCACTGCCCCTCTTTAATGTCTTCATTACTAGCTTTGGCCCTGACTAAGTCAAAGGGTGACGAGAGACGCCCCACGTGGGGGGAGAGGCCAGTGAGGCGAATCCTCATTTTTCCGAGTTGCAGGCTGGCGAGAGGAGGTCTGTCTTGAGGAGACGTAAGAAAATTGTTGCGGGACTTAGTGACAAGTTAGACAGATTATTGATGTAAGTAAAATAGTGATTCGTGATTGTGAACCGGAACTTTAAACTGTGATTATAGTATAACCACTGTGAACGTTGGATTATTTATGGTGAACATTTATGCGGCGGGCGACAGCGAGAAGAAATAAGGTATCAAGAATTACGTGTGAACTAAATATATAATATTTCTGTATATATGTACTGTTTATTCAATCTTTTATTCGTATATTTATATTGATGTGTTTACTGAGTAAGTGTTGTAATTAGGTGTTGTCGAGTGCTTGTTTAGAAAGTTATCTATTGCGCGAAAGAGAAGCCTACACGCGACCTTTACAAAAAGAAAACCAGGTGATCAAGGCATCATTGGGCAGCTTCACAAGCATTCTTCCAGAGGTGGAAAGCAGTTCTTTAAGCAACAGTTTACAACGCTCATTTTATAAAAACTGGCTGGAGGATGCGTTACCATCAAGAGAAAAGCTACAGGACAGACAGGCTTTATTTAAAACTCCTACGAATATTTCGCTGGAAGAACAAAAGAAAGAGGAGTCGATCAGGAATATTTTCAAGTTTGGGAATGCATTTAATCTTCCCAGAATGTGGGAACAGGGTGCAGAAGGAGGTATTAATCGTTTCCTAGGCAGATCGATCGTTAAAGGAGGAGCTGATACTCAAGAAGAACATATCAACAGAAGTGTTGTTGCCTTGCTTATGGGGCAAGAAGGATATTTGGAGACAGCAGATGCAAGAATGATAAACTTTGAGGAAGATGAAGTTAGTGGTGAAGATAATGATGAAAGCAGTCGCGAAGGAGTAGAGAGAGGTGGAGCAAAAGTAGATATTGGCAGGGATGATGAAGACAATGTGGAAGATGCCATGACAGTTGATTTGAGAGCAGAGCATCTTAGAGGATGTGAGAGCACCGCAGCCGACATGCACGAGAAGTACTAGTTCTGCCCTGCAACCATGACAACCTTTGCCGGGCATGCGTGTAGTGTTCATATTTTTTTATTTCATGAATTTTAAAATAAAAATACATTTAAAAATACATCTTAAATTGTTTTCTCAATCCTTTTAAAGATTTAATTTTTGCTTCGCGCATTCTTTTCAATAATGGTAGTAGGTCATAGGTTGGTCAGGTACATTGACCAGAATGGAGAGAGGCTTGGGTAGGATCCATTGTACAGAGGTGAGTCGTGTATTTTGTGGTTTGGCATTGAAATGAGTGATGCTAATGTACAAGTTTATTAATCAACAAGGGCAATTCCAGATAGTGCTCATACTAACAATATATAGATATATGCATACATGTACGAGGTGAAATAATTTCTCTCTCCCACATCATAGTGTCTACATGTGTATATAAAATATCCTGACGAGAATAGGGTACAGAAGGGTCTGGTGTACCTTGGCCCAAGGCTGTGGAGGAAGCCCAGAATGTGGTCAGTGGAATTTTCCCTTCTTTAGCTCACTGTAAATTTTTATGGTGCGGGGTACTACAAGTTTTATTAAGGTCATGTTTCCTCATTTACTAACCCATCACGTCTATACAACTCCATGTGATGTAAGTAATAAGCTCAACGGACGCTTACCTTATGTAGCACTCCTGTACCCAGATAGCATGAAAACATTTTAAAAACGTTTTTAAAACATTTACATACAAATATTTATTAAATGTTTTAAATGTTTTACAGAAAAATGTTTATAAAACGTTAAAAATATTTTAAAATGTTTACAAATGTTTGCAGAAAACGTTTTTAAAACATTACTTTGATGGCATGATAAACATTTTTAAAACGTTTTCTGCAAACCTTTTTAAAATGTTTTATGTAAACATTTTAAAACGTTTTTAAAACGTTTTTAAAACGTTTGCATGCTATCTGGGTAGTGTACTTAGTTATGTAATAGTCGGCCTTGAACTGCCCACCCGTGGCTGCCGGGTACTGGACATGTGACACCACGAGTTACGAAGTTGCTGGGGTCACTTGGGGAGGCCATGGACAGGCGGGTGGGGGAGATCACTGGCGCCACGGGGTGGGAAAGGTCGTGACGAGACTATTTTTATTGTTTTATTGTTTAATAAACAAATGCTGAAAAAGGAAAAATAATGCGAAAAGAGGTGGATGGTTCTGGTGTGTTCGAAGAGACAGAATAAGTAGCGTAGCTCTAGGTTTAAGAGAGGCTTTTAATTTACAAGTGAGAGTGGAGAGACGGTAGGTTCCAGCCGCTGAGTGAAACGCTGAATAAAGTCTACAGGTGTGCTGCAATTTCCATCTTTGTTGTGTTCTTGTGTACGACTAGCCCACCCCTACGTAGCCATCAGGGACTGACATGTTGGATACACTTGTATACGAACGACTTATCACACACACACCGGTCGACGAGTCCCCGCAGATGACCATGAGGATGAAGAGATTTATTGGGGAATCGAATCCAAGAAACACAAGTGCAGAGTAATCTCCCTGTGAGAGTCATAAAGAAGATGGCGGAGAAGACCGTGGTGTTTTCGCAGTCACTCGGCTATTTACGGCCCTGCGTACCGCAACGCGGGCGCACGCGTGCGCCCGCGGGCGCCTACGACGGGCGGGCCGGACCGCAGCGAAATTCGAGTGAGCGCACGCGGGCGCACGCGTACTTGCTTGAGAGGTACTACGCCACGGGCGCAAAGATGGCCGCCATGGTTGTAAAGTTTAAGCGTGTCGATGATATTCACGGTGGATCTTCTAATAAATAAGTATTTTACGATAGATAAATATATACGACGACAAAGAAGTACATTAAAAGTTCAGATTTCATCGTCATGTCTTTCTAGAGATGGTAGATGAGTTTGCCTTCGATCTTGAAACTCCGAATCGGGACCACAACAACAGAAAGTCTGCTCGTCGTTTGTTTTTACGTGATATGCTTGACTACCGCATTGCTCTTTCCACATAATCTTTAATTCTTATGGACTTTTTCCTCTTATAGTTCCCAAATGAATGCCACTAGAAGTATATTGTTTGGCGCTGCAATATATTGCTTCTATTAATTAGTCGTCGTTGTCAAATATGTCCATCAACAAAATTATATTCACGACTTCGCTGTCAGCCGCCATTTTAACAGGCGCCCACGGTGGGCGAAGGGTATCACAAGCTCTTTAGGGCCTGAGTGAGCGCCCGCGGGCATCCGCGGTGAGCGCCCGCGTTACGGTACGCAGGGCTGCTTTTACTCTTGTATATGACGTCTTTCTTTGCTTCAAGTGACGTGGAAGAAATGACGCACACAAGACGTCAGACACAAGACATCAATCGGACTGAACACAACACGAGATCTACCACAACTCATGACAATGTAGATCTAGTGCACTTGTCCTAATGTCTGCAATGTATATTATGTTACTGAATGACATTACATATTGACAATCAAATTATAAACATGTTATGTACTGGCAAAATAACTAAAAATAAAAGACTGGAGTGTCAAAGAATGAGTGCACTACATCCACAGTTGTGCTTTCACCTTCTGACACCATACATCCTGCTGCGACCATACAACACTAGACACTGTAGTAGTTTGATGAACCAGTATTTATTAAACATGAATAATATGGCGACCCGGCCAGCTTAAAACACAAAAGGGATGTGACTACTTAAAACCCCGAAGGAGCTCTCGCGGGATAACTCTTATGACTACACTGACCTTATCGGATGTTATGACAATCTTGCAGATCATCAAGTAAAAGGCGATATGAAAAGACTACATGACTCATGCTCCACCCTTCAAACGCAAATACATAAAATACATTGGGAAAACTCTGTAATACGACATCAGCTGCATTAACAAAAACAAAAGCAAATAAAAAAAATACAAAAAAGGGAAAAGGGTGAAGATGGTTTCTGATCATTTCAATATTGGGGGTAAAAAGTTACTGAAAGTAAGATAGAGTTCCGGCCGCCCTGTAAATCATTCTGCTTCTTCTGATGGTACAGACGAGTGCACATCGAGTTTACCTGGTGTGATCCATGGAGCGTGTGATATTGTTTACAAGTATAAGAGCAATAATCCTGAGGCCAGACAAAAGCTAGCGCGAGTTGTACACCCTGATTGTAAAATTGGACGGTGTGGAGACCAACATGTCACAGATACTCGTAATACTTTTTCCTTTTTGCACTGAAAATTTGTGCGGACTTCAAGGTAAACTAAAGGATAATAAATTAATATCTTTTATAATGCCATTTGACTTTATTTGCTTGGTTTAAATATCCATGAGAGACTTTATTTTCACAGTCTTTTCTATTTATGCTTTCACATACTTGCTGTTAACTTTACTAATCAAAGTCATTATTCAGGATGTACAATTAACAATAACCGGCTACCCTATATTACCAGATTGTACACACGTATTCATAACTTGATAGTTTTCTGAATTGCTAAAATATTTTGATAAGAATATCTTCTATGTTTGTGTATATGTACCACAGGAAGGCTCTCCCTCATATCCGTTCTTTGGTGTTAATAATGAAATTTTTAATATCAACGAATGTTCACGTGCATGTTAAAATATGAGGATGTGTAAATTATTGTAGCTGGAGACTTGAGTTGTTAACAGGCGACTTCTGGTCGCTTTGTTTTGTATCCGCGAGCATCTTGGAATACTTTTATATTTAAAAAATCCTCTTACTAAGAATGTTTTGATATATATTTTTAATATATGAACTATAATGTAAAATGTCTACACTCGAACAGACCGTTGTATCCTAGTATTTGTATTTATTCTAGAGTCAAGAACATGGTTTTGTCAGCAAGTTCTCGCTCTCTGACTCTATTGTTTTTCTAAATGGTTGCAGAGGATGGTTTGTAGTGAGTTTATCATTTCTCAGTTCAGACTAAGGCTCTAAGAAACGTACCATAAACTCCATTTATTCTGTTATACATTTAAAAACTGATTTTTCTTTTTTTTGGCTGATGATGCTTGAACACATTCACATCGTACGTTGTTATCAGGACGATGGTGTACTTGATATGGGTGGCGAAGTTTATGTGCTTTTTAATGTTTTTTTCGACTGCATTTATTGTAATAGTTAACTAAATATGCACAGGATGGTAAACCGTTTAGTGAACTTTCATACCTGGATATAAATAGAGCTTAGAGTTAGAAAAGTAGCTATTTTGTTCCATTATCTATTTTGCATTTTTACTGAAACTTGTAGACAAAGTTTGTTTAATCATAATTGGTTCTGATCATGTCTGCCTGGAGGTCTTGGAAGTCTTGTATTGCTTTGCTCTCAGATGACTACATTACAGATGGCGTGAGGGAGATAATCCCTAATGCGGATAGTAAGTACAGGCTGCAAAGGTTTGCACTTTTTGAGTCGAGTATTAACAATACATACAAAATACCAGCAGTTTGAAGAAAATTCGGAGTGAATGCAGGAGAATTTTTTTCCATATGTTGTATATACGTAGTATGTGACGGGCTAATGCACAAAGTAAATTAGGAGAACGGAGAACCAGGAGGACACCTCTCGGCACGAGGTCAGAGTGGACGGACCAACTGGTCATCGGTCGGAGGGACTTCAGCATCTCTAACGCCGACTTCACCTTTACCTCGAGAAGTGGTCTGAAGCCAAGGGTGCAAGACTCGGGAGGAAGGACACTTGGGTTAGAGAACCTTGAGCAAGGTGGTGAGTCAGTGACAAAGAGCAGTCGTCGGTCTCTGACGAGGCTGGCAGATCAGGCACGAAGGACGGAGCAACGCTTTCGAGATAAATTCATGGGAGTGTCGTGACTGTCGGCTGAGGTATTGGTCTCCACGAAACCATCATCTTGAACCCGCTGGAAGCATGGAAACATCGTGAACAAGGACAGCTCTAACATCAAAGCTTTACATCGAATGTATTTCTATGTTTTTATGTTTTTTTAATCTTTTCTATACGTTACACCACACGTGACCCACGTGATATACTGGATGATCGACGAGTGAGTATTGTACGTATGGTTCCCCTGCAACTTTATGTTGACGTGGGTATTGAGGACTGAGGTTACTCTCACCACGGGCCTGGTTTCCCGGGGCCAGTATTCACGTTTCTTCACTAAAACCGAGGAATATTGCAACAAAGAAAATTAAACTGGAAAACATAGTGTCAACAGTTTCACGTAAAACACAATAATTATTAATTATGCATGTCTCGTGTCACTTGCTGCTGGAAGGCCGAGCCATCATCTTTATCAACCCTCACATTGTGTTGCATTGTCACCCAACCGTGGAATCGTCAGCGGACTGTCGGCAAAGCGAGAACGGACTACGCTTCCGGCTGCTGACCACAGAAGTGTCAAGGGACGATGGACGTTGTCTGACCTGTGACTCAGTATGCCGACTAGCAGTGCGTTTAGTTCAACCCACCCATTAGTTTGTTTTTGCGTGTTCTTCGGAAGTATTTACTTCTGTGTATATTTTATAACATTTCCACCACCGGAGGGGTTTTGTTTTTGTTTTGTTTTTTTTTTGTTTTTTTTTTTGTTTTGTTTTGTTTATCTGATTTGTAAGCTCTTTTTTCCGTTCTTTGCTTTATTAATTTCTTTTTTTTTTTGAGTTGGTGGGTCATACCTTGTTGACCGCCAATAAACATATATTTGTTCTGTCCCTCCGTGTGTGTGTGTGTTTATCTGTCCACTGAGGAGTGATTGGCTTCGTCGCTCGCGTCGGGCGTGTGAGTGTCTGTCTGTGTGACTGTGAGCGTGCCTGTGAGAGAGCGAGACCCGCGTTGCCCGACAATGCATTACACTTGACAGTATCGTGTTCATCATAGTAATGATTAATTAATTCTCACTTGTGGCTTCCTAGTTTATGGCCGAGCTATTTCAATGGGGATTTTTAACTGGCATAAACTCCGTTAGGAGGCTTCCTGGGATAAGGTGATGACAGTTGCCTTTACCTATAAGAAAATAATAGGCAAAGATCTACAATCAGATAAAAACAGTAAATTATTTCAAATAGATTAATTTTAATTAGATTAATAATAGATTAATAAGGCAGTCAGACCTTAACAAGTGTCCTGCAACATTTTCTGCAGTTCTTTAGGTGAAAAGGTTTTCATCGAAAGCAACGTTTTGAGAAGTTCAATAGTGTCATTAGTATTTAATGTAGTCTTCGTATTACCAGAGAGTCCATTAGCAAATTTTAGTTGGTCAACGATACGCTTTCGTCTTTCTTCCTCCCTTCTCCGGTGTCTGCGTTCCAGGTAGATGTTGATGGTGTACAGGAATGGGTTCACCGCAGCGTTAATAGGAAGAACAAAAATGGCGATCCCCACATTGACCTCTCCGGATATAGGGATACCGCTGGACGCAAGGATTCCCGTTAAGCCGACAGGAAACCAGCACAAGAAGTCGGACATCACTACTGTGATTAGACGTCTGGCAATAGTAACCTCTTTTCTTGACTTCGATGTATTTTGTGCAGACATAGAATTGGTGTGAACAGACCAGTATATCAAAGCCTGTCCAGTAAGAATCAGAATGAATAAAATTAAATTTAAAAATAATCATAACTCCAAACGCGTATTCGCGACCTGGAAAGTGTACCCTGGAGGTAGGAAGTGGAACACAGATGCTTGTCTGGCTGTAAAACTGCCAGTGTGACGTCATCGGTAGTAGAGGTACACAAGCCAAGGCCACACCTGTGAGCCACGACACTGCGCATGCGCACTGCGCTGAACGTTTGCCAAAGTGCACCTGGCTGAAAGGAAAACGGAGAACAAGGAAGCGGTCAACTGTAATGAGAAAGATGATGAAGACGGAAACTTCACATGACAGTAAAGACGTAAAACCTGCCAGTTTGCACAAACTGCTGTTTCTCCACCCGACATCCTCCCAGACATACGATCCTCTGTACCGGAAGTCGGCGATACCGATAATTAAAAGATACAAACCCATCAGAAAGTCCGCCACACACAGGTTGGTGACGAAGACGTCATACCCGACGTTACCTGACGTTTTGTGCAACATCAAACGGTAAACCAAGGAGCTGAGGTTTCCCAGTAGCGCCAGTGAGGCAAAGATGGCGACTCCTGCTCGGTAGACTCCGGATCGCAGCAGATCGTCACAGGAAGAAACTTCATCGGAAGGAGAGTGACAGTTGAGCACGTTGAAACCTGGGGGCAGTATGACCGGACAACACAGCTTGTAGTTGTCAGCAAAAACATTTTGTAGTTTAGTGAGATTATAGAATATTTCTCGCGGAAAAATAGTCATAGGGCAACGTCTCAGGTCCAATAATTTTAAACTTCTTGCTGCCTCAAAGCCCTGTCCTGTCACGTGATCTAAGCCGCTGCCGGAGAGATTTAGTGTTGTTAGTGCCGATAAGAAAATGTTCCCTAAGTCTAGGCTTGAAATTACGACGTCCGAAAGGTCGAGAAATTTGAGAGACGATGTTTTTCTAGCATCCACGAAAAACAAAACATTCAATGGATTAAAACTTAATTTTAGAGAATCTAGTCTTGTTAGTCCTGTAAACAAATTGCTGCTAATGTGAGTTAATTTATTGCTACTGAGGTCTAGAATGCGGAGATTAGGCAATGTCACCTCATGCAACCTGGTTATATTACACCGAACTAGAATGAGATGAACGAGGTAGATATTACTTTCAAAGTCAATCAAGTTCATTGCTGTCCCACTGGCATTAACGTATCGAAGGTTAGGGTAGCTAGCAGCATGGAAGATACCAGAACAACGAAAAGCCCAGCCGTGACAGACACAGCTGTGTGGACATGTTTCATTACACAATATTTCATCATCATGTAGAGGACAATGGTAGATTCCGTCACACACGTGACTCTCGTGTACACACACCTGAGAGGCGCGGCAGCGGTAGAAGCCTGGACACGTGTACCTGTCACATGCCGCCTCGTCTTCGTGACCAGGACAGTCGTTGACACCGTTACATCGGAGGTAGACAGGCAGACACACCTGCTGAAGGCTGACACACGTGAAGTGGGATTCCGGACAGAAAAACATCTCTGATGAATTGTATTGAAGTTTGTTGTATGGCGAAAAAGAAAACGTTCCATTTGACGTAAAATTAATTTTCACGGGGAGTTCTACTTTGAAGGGTGTCGTATTCATGTAAGAGTGGTGTTTGACATCGATCTTCATCAGCACGATCATCGCAGTCTACTTGTCCGTTACAGTGCTCCCACTGTTCGACACACTGCACACACAATAGTTTTTATCTTTGTAGTAATCAGACAAACCTAGATAAGCTAAATTTTCAAACTATAATTAAAACATTTGAATAATCATTTTTCTCTACTTTTTATCTTATACTCAGAATAAAGAATCGTTAAGCTTTAGAAATTTCTTAAGATCTTAAAGTTGTCTCCCTTGTATAGGGTGACCATGACAATAATCTTGTAACAAGTCAACAGAGAATCAACAAACCCTTCTGCCTGCACACCGAAAAGGAGACAAAGGGTGGCAGGGTGGAAAGTAGCAGAAGTCTTCGTCGCTCCCGTCTTTGCAGTCAGCACGATGATCACACACTAGCGTGTACGGGACACTCTGATGCACGCCGACACATTGAAATGGAGGCAATGGTGTCAGTGGTGGCGGACAGGAGTGTGTAGCGCCATCTGTACTGCCCCAGCATCTAGAGACCTCGTCACACGCCAGAAACACGTGTGTGAAGTGATGATTGGGACACTGTATGTAGCCTGACTGTTACACATATTGAATTTATGTTGAGATACTAGTCGCATGAGACATAACGATCAGACATGTGAAACACTTTAATATAATATTTTATATTTGAATAGTGTTATATGCAAGAAAGAGTTTAATATTTAGTACCATTTAGAGTGATGTTTGTAAAGTTTTTAAAGTATCTATCTGATACTCAACCCCTACTGATACGGGTTTTCAACTCTTTTCCGCTTCGTACTTGAAGCTAATGCTTCTGATGTTCACACCCAGGTTCAGCACAACTAACACGAGCCATGGTAACCCAGCATCCACGTTGATAACGGACAGTGAAGGCGGGTAGTCGACGAGCTGAGGGGTTGTGGTACAAGTCTGGGTTGACTGTCCGTAAACTGATGTTAAACACTCAGTTAGTCGTCCCTTGACCGGCTTTTGTCGTTGGGAGGAACACATAGATACATGGGGCAGTCCAGTCTCATTCATAGACAATACTTTCTAAGGCACCACTCGATTAGTTTCAGTCACATTTCTGAAATAGGACTCAGCCAGTTATAGTGAATGGCTGCGTGTCTCCATCAGTCTCCATACACTCATGAGTTCCCCAAGGTTCTGTACTTGATCCAATTTTCTTTATATGCACTGAGATACTTACTACTATTATTCAATCTCGCTCTGCATATGATTAATCTTTTGCTGACGATACTCAGCTGTTCTCTTTGTCAGGCTGACATGTCTCTTAATGAACATGTTTCTCACACTTGCTGTGCTGCATACTAAAGCTCCGTATGATAAGCTTTATTCGCCATACTCTGTCCATCTCAAACACCAAAATTCTCCTCTCCTTTTTGTTACATCTAATCTGGACTACTACAACCTTCACAATGTCCATAACTCAGCTGCTCGTCTCGGTTTTCCGGAATGTGCAAATGTGAACATTTCACACCATTTCTTCACTCTCTTCATTGGCTACCAGTTAAAGCTAGAATAGACTACAAGCTCTCAACTCTATGTTATGGGTTCTTTGAAGGCTCCACCTGAACTACTTTACTGAAATCTTCTGTCCACACTCCTGCCCGACACCTTTGCTTCCCATCAGGCTCCCACATTCTCCCCTTCCTCCCACACAGACAGTTACACACGGATAACGGAAGTCCTCCCGCTGTGTTGCTAAGCAGTGAAACTCTCTTCCACATCACATTTGCCACTCGGACTACAAGGCTACATTCACACGCTCTCTTAAAGATATCTGTTCATTTAGTAATATTTTAACTCTTTTTGTAATATTGTTTGTAATGTTAGCGATCTATAATGACTTCATCTTTACACTGTTTACTATGTCTACATCCCTTCCCACCTTCATCTATTGCTTTAAATTCTACTAGCGTACTTTATCTTTATGTTGTTCAGTGTCCCTATACTTACCTCATTGTCAGTTGTTATCTAATATTCATTCACCTTTACGTGCCTGCGCAGAGAGTGCGATCTATATTGGATCGTGAGGTTTTGCCTGCTTGACTACTATTCACCTTTACTTGTAAAGAGGTGTTTACTATGTGTGTTGTTTGTGAGTTTTAGTAATAACAAAATTCATATAAAAATACATTTCTTGACCTTGATGAAAATTGAAGTGGCTGATGTTCTGATCTCTGGTAGCTCACTGTTTTCATAGGGACTTACAGTTCCTGGGATCTCACACAGAAGACAAGAAAAACCAAATGTCTCTTGACACTTGATTATAGCAAGTGAACTTATTTTATAACTTCCGAACAAATTCGACATAGATGAGCAAAGGTCAATAGTAAGAGAAAATTGCCGGTAATCAGACAGGCTGATGAAATGGGCGATCGTATCGTCTGACCACATCAAGCTTTTTCTATACCTGCGACAGAGAAGAGCAAAATAACAAATACGAGAACTATTAACCTACTGTGAAACCTATTGATGATTTTATCATTGCGTCGTTTGTGTTTAACAATATAAACAACGAGAAATAAAAACGAGGATCAAGTACTTACATCACGGATATTGTCGGAGTAGCTGACCTTGCGCCGATAAAGAAAAGAGAGCATTTATCCGTCCTCACGAAAAAGTCTGTCACAGATTCCCACACCTGTCTGGTGCTCAGACTCGGCAACTGTCCTCCTCGCTTCTGACACTGTTCATGTGCACTGATCCAAGACATTTTTTCCTCACCTAAATATGAAAGTGAAAAGCAGCGGCCGCCAGCCTGGAATGTCCCCGGGCTGCACGTGCCGTCACCTGACCAGCATCCAGCTTCATCTTCGCCGCCCACACAGTTAGACACAAAGTTACACGGGAAGTGATGCTGCATGTCCTCCCATCGCACGGCCGAGCAGTTCCACCTGCCTTCAGACAGCTGAACAGGTAGTGCCGACACGTGGTGGAACGAGAACTGTATTCTGAAGAAGGGCTGAGGATATTTGGTGAAACTTTTGTACTGTACACGTACACCTCCGTGGTAAATAACTGGTTCAGTGGATGAATATTTGCGCAGAGCACACACACTAAATTGTGAGGAATTTGAATGGTTTTGTAATATTATCAAGAAAAGTAATTTATTTATTAAGCAGTTAATGTTCTTTTTATACAGATAAATGCTAATAACAATATCGTGGTCTTCAGGTGCCACCAGGTAAGTCCAGGTGTTTATGAAAGGAAGGTATCCTTTTTCTCCACTCGGTTGTGATGTGTCTATATAGCCTGTTAATGACAACAAGCAGTTTTAAGGATTTATTTACAAATCAATGTATTTCTAAATAAATTATTTTTTTGGTAAGCGTGTATCACAACAAACACATCTACTATAAATTGCAGTTTACTCCTGTTAATTCACTCAATGTTTTTTCAATAACAGACTTATACTTCATTTAACCTCAATTAGTTATGTAGTCCATCAAAAGACTTTTAAAAGAAAATTTAATAAAAAGTTTAATTACTGAATTTTAATTACTGAATAAAAATACATTGTATATCGACAGAAGAAAAATGAAGGTGGGGTATGAGAAGCTTTATCTGTATTGCCTCAGCTAAACTAAAAACTACATTTTTCCCTCCCATTAAGATCTCCATTTATCGTAGCTAAGCGTCCTGCAGCAGACATATGTGTAGCAGACATTAACATTATTTATTCTTGTTGTTATTGTTATTATTATTATTATTTGGTACATTTCTTTCAGAAGTCAGAATACATGCCCTGTCAAGAATACTGTTGAAATTATAAAAACACACCGATTTGTTGCGAGTCAGTGATTGTTATCATGAGATGCGAACACCGAGCATCTTGTTACACGTGGCCAGTAAAGTATTACCTTCCTCGCAAGTATAAAGTGTCTCATGTAGCTAGCACCTTCTCTCCTTGTATTAACTTTGTACTTCAGCACACTTCCAAAACTATAACTGCCTCCTCAGATTACTAAAGATAATAATTATCTGACAGATGATATACTGAAGACATCGTGAATCAAACTTTAAATCTCATTTGCTAGACGATGAGTTGGAACCGTTACTAAATGCCAACACATTTTATGACTCGTGGATCGTTGGAGAAATTACAATAGATTCTTCCAATTATCGCAATATGACTAAAAGTCCACAATACTGTTATATATAAGAAATTAAGATGAGTTCAAACAACATTTAGAGAGTGATACGTTAGAGGGAAATAACGGTCTGTAATTGTATACTGGATAAAAAAAGACAAATAGATAAATGTCTAATGTAAATTTTAAAAAAAGATATTCGAAGGTAAGCAGAAAGAAATAGTCGTAAGATGTTTTCGACGAGCTTCTGGCATGAAAGATTACATGATACCAAAATGTCATGTAAATTAGATAAAATACCTGTAGTTGAGGTGAGGAAGGTAGTGGTGAGTTGTGGCCGAGTTCCTTGTGGGACTGCCGTGAAGTTCACTTTCAGCTGAAAAGCTTTTTTCAAGCTACTTACCATTAGCTGAAGCCTCACAATATTGGAGTAAGTGAAAAATTCAGTGGGGAGGACGTTGACATTATCATTAAATATTGCCACGTTGTCCTCATCAGTTAAAATCACTCTATGTTGACCTGCCGTTAATTCTGTTGACGTCCACACGTGAGCCACCATTCCTTTGGGAACTTGCAGCTCGATGGTGCAGGAGAGGACAACCGAGTTTGTCTGTGAGTTGTCGGTCTGTGTGAGAGAAATGAGGATGCTCCCTTCGCTCCCCTTCACGGGATAAATGTGCGAGTGGTTGGCACATTCTTGAAGCTGTAAGTGCCAATGAGGTGAAGGTAAACTTGTAGTCAGGTCGTCAAACGTATTGACACTCGCCAGTGGCTCGGTGGCTGAGCTGGTGTTGCTCACACCATATACGTGTGTCACCACGTTGTCAGACTTGTCATATTCACCTTTTTCTACAGACACGTAACGGTCAGTGTGTTTGAAATCAAAGAGACTGGTAGATTCTCGTGAAATGGGGATATAATCTGGAAACCATATACCCTTGGAAATATTTTCTTCTTCTAACTTGTTGGTATCAGTGGTACTTGCAATGATATTTCTTTGAAGTAAGCAAATTAATAAACAGAGATAGGCAACAAAATTTATTCTGGACATGCTGCCTCATCTGCAAAAATAGAAATTAGTTATCAGAAAGCCATCATTATTGTCGTCATCGTTCTTAGCAGCAGTACAACCATTAGAAAAGAAAGAAGGCTGTTGCTGATTTGTTATATTAAAACGTAAAGGTAAGTCTCGAAAATCGTTGTGGGAACAGTCACTGAACACAAGACCTGTAAGGAGATTAGCGCCACCAGAAAAACTTTAGTAGAAAATAGTTTCCTCAGGCAGGCTAGGAAAGCGGTCAGTGATTATGAAAGAGCAGGTGGTTTCTACCACGCAAACCTGGATAAAGCAGAGTCGAATCTCACCGACGCTATTTCACGTTTCTTGATTCTAGAGTAATATTTTCATCGCGTTGTAGCTACAGCTCTAAAAGTAAAACAACATCTGCGAGGTCTGAACACCACATGACTTTGTAAACAAGACACTTGGTGCTTCACCTTCTCCAGGCTAACAACCTACACTCACTTCAAAATTCCGAGCCAGTGGGGTTTTCTGACATAGTTTTTATGAAATAGAGGAAGAAACAATTATCTAATGCAGCACATAAAACGGTCTGTTGACTCATTTCACAGGTCAGCTTGTGATGTATACCGAGTACTGTTGCCGAGCCTTGTGTTAGACGCGTCACACAACACACCTGTGACATCACGTGACTTGTCGTGACTTTAGTTCCGTATTTTTCCTTTCTCTTTAATCAACCCTTTTTTTGTTACAAGGATGTATGGATGCCTTTATTTTGTAGACAGGTTAACAGCTGACCATAAATTAATAACAAAGTTTAAGAGAGGTCTAGATTCTGTTCACACTACATTGCAGTCGTCGTCAACATCTCGTCAGCTCGTCATGATATTAATTGAGTTTACTATAACCTACAGTAATGATGATATTTTTTACAGTTTTGTTTGAATCAGAGACTTTATCAAATGACTGATTTTCCGAAGGATTAAAAAAACCAGTTAATAATAGTAATTTTCAGATGGCTGTGAAGTACAGAACACTAAAGAACAGTTGCTCACGTGTGTGAACACATCTGACTAGACACACAGCTACTGTACAGAATGAGACTGGAAGCTCGGCAGTGACTCAGTACTGTGCGAATACCCGATTATAAAGCTTTTTCTCTTGAAATGTTTGAGCTTTAGATTTTTATCTTTTTGTTGGTTTTTGTTTTTTTTTTTGGCTGTCTTCTGCTCTCTAGTACCGTCGTGAATCAGTGGGTGGCAGATACAAAACATTTCACGGTGGTGACAATCGAAGTAGAATTACATTCCTTTACTTCAAGAAAAAGGAGCTTTGGATGGGTTTTTAAATTTTTTTTGTTTTTGTTTTTGTTTTTGTTTTTTGGCTTTACTTGTAAATGTTATCGTGTTGCTTTAAAATGCTTTTAAAATTTTTTTTTTCTTTCTTTCTTTTTTTTTGCTTTTCGCTTTCCTTATAAATGTCATCGTGCTCCTTTAAACAGAAGTTTAAAAAAATAATTTGTTCATCCGAAAACCTCGCTAGAGGAAACCAGTTTTTTTGTATTTCTGTCGTAAAACAGAAAAATATGTTAACTTTAATTCCACCCTTTGGAAAGAAATTTCAATGTCAAAAAATATTTTCAAATGTGTTAGTCGTAAGAAATATTCATTTCTGAATGACATTTCATTTTCGTGAATTTCTTTTTATTTCCCTGTTTGCTATTTTTGTGTTTTTTTTTCACTCCCTCTGTGTGTGTGTGTGTGTTTCTTTTAAGAATGTTTCAAGAAAGAAAGCATTTATCTCAGAAATTTAGCAAACAGACTTATATTACCCAGCAATTAAGGCTTACCATTATCATAAAAATAATTAGAAATAAATTTCCTTGTGTTTGACTGTTTCCGTATTTTGATTGTGATATATTGTCTCCTACTTTACCTAGTATAACTGGGTGGAGGGTACAGAGCTCTGTCGTGTTTCTGTTTTATCTGATGTCTACCTGGTGTTGGACTTGTGATTGTGTCGGTGGCTTCGGTTCTTGTCCGACGTGCGGACTTCACGATGGGCACAGCTGTGGTCTTCATGTTGTCTCGACCTTCTGTTGATCGGTGAACTTTCGCGTGTGTTGCTCTCATTCGTCGATACAGTCAGACTTTTCTCGCACTGAAATATGTGTGTTCACATTATGTGAATATATCAAGCGCTTAGAGTCGGCCTGGAGGTAGAAACAGATACATTTGCTGTATTATTATAAGTAGTAGTAGTAGTAGTAGTCACACATACATACTCACAAATACACCTGAGCATACCTGCTACGAACATTCACACAAATTTATATGCTCGCAAACACACACACAACAGTAACTACAACGTGCTCTGGAATCTCAAGCTCTTGAAACATCAATGATTTGTAAGATCACGAAGCCGTGCACGAGGCCTACGTGTAGAAGAACTTTTTTGACGATCAAAAAGAAGACACCTGCTGTCAGATGACGTACAGACTTCATGTGGAGGGTGGAGAGACTTGGGGAAGGGCGGGGGAGACTAATGAGCACACAGAATGAAATCCCTGCATCATGTTGCTGCTTCTTGTACATCACTGTTGTCACCTGCTGTGCTCTCTCTCTCTCTCTGTACGTTCGCTACCAAAACAAATCATTAAATGGCATAGTGCTACGTAGCTACAATGACTGACTGACTGACACACTGACTGACTGACTGACTGACTGACTGACTGACTGACTGACTGACTGACTGACTGACTGACTGACTGACTATCCCTTACTGCCCGTGTTGAATGGGTTCTTGATCCCCCATTGGGTATAAAAACAGGCAGGGAGAGTAGGAAAGTGGTTCACCTTCTCTCTTCCTCTTCCCCAACTACATTTATCTTTGGTTTTTAAAGCAAATGAAGGCAGGTCTAAGTGGTAATATCCTTCGAACAAAACTAAATGACGAGGACGACGAAGATGACAATGACGATGATTGAGATTGTACAGCAAATTTCCAAACTTGGAGGCGAGCTAAATGCACTGTATACAAAAGACTAGGAACAAACCGACAGTCAAGGTAAGCGTCAACACACGGTGATAACCTGACAAAAACACGAAGTGCGTTATGAAGATGGAGAACTGATGAGTAGATGGAAGAGTTTTTTGTTGATCATGCAAGACGTTTTTGAAGGAGGAGACGTGTTCTTCAATGGAGAAGGCGAAAATATGTGCCTGTTATTACTCAGACTGTGTGCGATCACTCGGGTAGGACTGCAGCGATTTTAACCCAGTGTTAGAGAGTTTGTGCGCAAAAAATGTATTTTGAGGTAAATTTTATAGACAAGTCCTTGTGTTGTATTACCGCATTGTCTCACTCACTTGTTTTCTAGATTAAAACATAAATTGACGTAAATAAATCGTTTATTTTACTACTACTACTACTACTACTACTACTACTACTTCTTCTTCTTCTTCTTCTTTTCTTCTTCTTCTTCTTCTTATTATTATTATTATTATCGTTTGTGTAGCGCCTTATCCATGACTTTGGACACCAATGACACCCCAAGGCGCCTTGCAAATGAAAGAAGGTGATGTGACGACAAAATAAGGTGACGACAAAATAAGGTGACGTCAAAATAAGATGACGTCAAAATGTCTATTCAGCAGCCCATGTCGTCCACATCTTAGGGCAGCGCCAACACACAGCACGTGCAGAACTCCGCCGTACAAACATCAAAACAACAAACAAGCTTCAGTACAGTCCATAGCAAATAAACACATCAAT
The DNA here is from genome assembly GCF_003073045.1 of Pomacea canaliculata. Taxonomy (NCBI): domain Eukaryota; kingdom Metazoa; phylum Mollusca; class Gastropoda; order Architaenioglossa; family Ampullariidae; genus Pomacea; species Pomacea canaliculata. The sequence goes on from NC_037603.1 coordinate 4,585,042, forward strand.
AGACCAGTGATGCCCAACCTTTTTCGGCCTGCGGGCCATATCCATTTCGGACAGCCGTGTCGCGGCCCATATCCATTTCGGACAGCCGTGTCGTGGGCCACTTCACCGCAAAAATACAAAAAAGACAAAAAAAATAGAGCAGATACCATTTTTATTATTGTACTTACCATTAATTATGTAGTAATTAGTGGGATATTTGAAGTTGTTTTCCCGAAACCAACTTCTGAATGTCCGGCTGCATCGTAGAGACACCAAGTCGGAGCACTGAATGGAATCGTCTATCGAAAAAAAGATTGGGAAACGCCCCTACGTGGGGATAAATACTTCTTCCTTTTTTTCGTTTTTTTTTTCGGGTTTTTTTTTTTTATTATTATTACTAACATGCCGATTTCCTGCACTGTGGGCAGAAGTTTCGCGGGCCGGATGGCACCGCGTCGCGGGCCGGATATGGCCCGCGGGCCGTAGGTTGGGCATCCCTGCAATAGACGATAAAAACAATTTCTTCATTGACAAAGATGACAAAGATGTCCACCTGCACAGCTTACGTGGGTCTTCCAGGTAGCCTCCAAAGTGTAGAAATGTGGATGTATGTGTGTTTGTGACTCTTCCACAGTTCGATAAATCCGTGTTTCGGTATGTTCACACGTTTGTCTGTGTGTGTCTGTGTTTGTGTGTGTGGTGCAAATTAATAAACATACATGTGCGCAAGAATGTATCTTTGTGTGCCAAGATGATAGATACCACAACACTGATTTTGCTAAGACTATAGTTGATCGTCTTAATTCTCTCTCGTGTGTTAACAAGAGAGGACACGCCGCACGAACAAACACATAAATAAATCAGCTGCTCGTCAGAACGGAAATAGTTTTCGTACCCTTGAACTTCTCACGTAATGTGTATAATAAATAATATTTATATATTGTTTACGAACGTCGCGCAAGTTCACAAAGCCATAATCTTAACGTTTAAGACAAGGACGAGACATGGACAACAGAAGAAACAAACATGAAGACGAGTCATTAAGAAATCACACACGTACACATATATCTAGAAGACACAGAAATCAGGGAACAAATTAATAGTAGGGATAGAGTGTAAGAAATGGGCAGACAATGACGAGGAGGTGGACTAGTCAATTGAATATAAGGAGTTTTGTTGATTGGTGATGCTGGGAAGAAACTTTCACTGTTTTCCAGCGCAGTGACTAGAAATCGGATGATGATATGTAGTTGGCCTGATGACAGGGATAGAGAGCGAACGGTTATCAGACAAAGAGCGGAGTAGTGTGACTGGCATGGAGAAGGAGAAAAGCACAGAGAAGTAGTCATAGTCTGCGAAGAAATTAAAAGACATTTTGTATAGAAAGCGAAAAAATATGGGGAGGAAGCTCAAAAGGGGCATAGTCCCACTTCCTGACTCTTAAGCACCAGACCTACAGCAAAGTTCTGTTCTTTCTATGGGTGCCTTGAATATGTGAACATTTCAGTATACTATAATTTGAATCATGCAGGTGATGTACTAGATTAAGACATAAGAGGGCCAACCATAATTATATATTAATTGAGAATTCTCAAACTTAAGTTTTGATACAGTGTGGTCTAAGGGAAGCAACTGCAAGATGTTGTAGTGACGAAAGCCTGCATGAGTTATCTGTGTTTCATGTCGCAAACGCCTCCCGACTATTAAAAAAAACCAGTACAGAATACATCGGCACTCAAAAACGTAAGGAAGAAAGAAATGACAATCAAATATGGTTCTCACGCGTTTATTAGCGTAAGATATTTATGTACAGATCTGTATACACAAAACATGAAATGCAAGCCGAAAGTAAACTCAAAGTACTAATCATATGATGGGAAAATGATGAGACCGGCGAAGGGACATCACTCTATTTCAACACTACCCTATAGAACTATATCACGTGTGTGCCTACCTTATGAGGGTTACTCGAGACAAAACACAACAGGAGCTGATATACAACATTGTTTATATAACTGATGTCAGGAACACTGTGTCACGGACCAGTCTGTTAGGAACAGGAGGTTGTTGCCCCTGTCTTTTGTTTGTCAGAGATTATTGCCCTTACCAGTATCGGAGAGTGTTTTTGGTTGCGTCGTGTTTAGCGTCAGAACACGACGTCATTTTATGACGTAGTTTTAGATTGGAAGAGAGTGAAAATTTTTGGAGGAAAGCAGACGACGGGAGACGAGAGAATAGAAAGGACAGGTGTGAAAGTGGTCTGACTGTACGAGTGGATACAGTGACAGTTTGGAGATACAAGGCGCTGTGTGGAAGCCCAGTAGCGGACTAGAGTGTATGGATTGTCCGTTTTGGGGAACTTGTGTATGTGTAATTCAAGGAAGATTTCATTTTGGGTGTGAGTAACTAAGACTAACGATTTATTCAAAACATATGACAGTTTGGAGTTGCAGGTCGCTGTGTGGAAGACCTATGGACTTTGTATATATTTAATTAATGTTGATTGATTTAAAGTTTTGATTCCCACGACAAATCTTTGTGATATGTGATTGAAAGAACACTCAAGGGGACGCGTGCGTGTAGCGAGTGAAAGTGAGATCTAAAACAGCGTTCCTGGCACACTGTAAAGCAAGGATGTCAAACTCAATCACACAGGGGGCCAAATCTCACATCATACACAAGGTTGTGGGCAGATAACTTTTTATTGGAAGGTAGAAAACTAACCTTAACTTCTAAAACTAAGCTTAACTTCGGCTAGTTAAGTAGAAGTTAATATCAAACTACCAAACAGAGGGAATGGAGAATAGGTTCAGATTTTTTTGTGCTGATGGGGATAGATGAAGCGAAATGAGTTCGTTTGTGATCAGTGTGGATAAAGTTTGTTTGAGTAGACGTGGAACCTTCCTGCTAAGTTGTTTATTGTAAAACGTGATGCTCCATGTTTATTTTCTGTGACATAAATGTTATTTTTGATTGGCATTCTGCTGATATTAAGGAAAATAAAGGTCAGAGAAAGAAGTGCAGAATGTGTTAAGTATACTGTGGCTGTTTGCCTGTTTGCGACAGTGAAGTCTGCTAAGTAGCGTGCTACCAGGTGCTATCAGTCACGTGATTTAAGAGACCGTAATCGTTTTTCGATTTTCGCGACTATTATTGTACTGATGATTAGGCAGTAGGTAAACAACCATATCACAACCCAAAAATTTGATCGGACATGATTCAAAGTTAGTATTTATCATTGAAGTCCGTCTTACAATCTGCCCTATCTTTCCATTTAAAAGAAAAATATACATCCACAGGAAAAGGTAGTCGAAGTCTGGTTATGAGAATGACAGTTTAGCTGGTCTGTTCAATACAAAACTCCGCCTAGAAACCACTCGGGTAACCTGCCGGTCCCATGCCCGGATGAAGGATGAGGTGAAGATGGCTTTTATCATTTCAATATTGAAGGTAAAAAGTTACTGAAGTAAGAGTTCCGGCGCTTTGACTTTATTTGTCGTTTAAATATTCATGGGAGACTTATTTTCACAGTCTTTTCTAACTATTTATGCTTTCACATACTTGCTGCCAACTTTACTAATCAAGATCATCATTCAGGTTTACTATGTTCAATTAACAATAACCTGTTACCATATATTACCAGATTGTACACAAGCATTCGTAACTTGATAGTTTTCCCAGTTGCTAAAATATTTTGCTAAGAATATCTCTATACTTTTTCTTAATGTTTATAGAAGATGTTTTATAGTGAATTTATCATTTCCTGGATAAAAATAGAGCCTAGACTTAGTAATCTATTTTCTTCCATTATCTATTTTGCATTTTTACTCAAACGTCTAGAAAAAGTTTGTTTAATCATAATTGGTTTGATCTTGTCTCCCTGGAGATTTTCGAAGTCTTGTAGTGCTTTGCTGTCAGATGATATGATATGTCAGGCGATATGAAAAGACTACATGACTCATGCTTGACCCTGCAAACGCAAATGCGTAAAATACACTGGGAAAACTCTGTGATACGACATCAGCTGCATTAACAACAACAAAAAAAAAATACAAAATAGGAAAAAGGGTGAAGATGGTTTCTGATTATTTCAATATTGAGGGTATAAAGTTACTGAGGTAAGATAGAGTTCTGGCCGCCCTGTAAATCAATCTGCTTCTACTGAGAGTAGAGACGAGTGTACATCGAGTTTACCTGGTGTGATCTATGGAGCACGTGATATTGTTTACAAGTGTAAGGGCAATAATCATGAGGCCAGACTAAAAGCTAGCGCGAGTTATACACCCTGATTGTAAAATTTGACGGTGTGGAGACAACATGTCACAGATACTCGTAATACTTTTTTCCTGTTTGCACTGAAATTTGTGTGGACTTCAAGGTAAACTAAAGGAGAATAAATTAATATTTTTATAAGGCCATTTGGCTTATTTGCTTGGTTTAAATATCCATGGGAGACTTTTTTCACAGTCTTTTCTAACTATTTATGCTCTTACATACTTGCTGTTAACTTTACTAATCAGTCATCATTCAGGAGGATTACTATGTTGAATTAACAATAACCTGCTGCAATAAACTACAAGATTGTAGACACGTATTCATAACTCGCTCTCTAACAACTGTTTTTCTGAATGGTTGCAGAGGATGGTTCGTAGGGAGTTTATCACTTTTCAGAATAAGGCTCTAAGAAACGTACCTTCAACTCTATTTATTCTGTAATACATTTAAATACTGATTATTTTTAAACTGATGATGCTTGAACACATTCACATGGTACGTTGTTATCAGGACAATGGTGTACTTGATATGAGTGGAGAGGTGTATGTGCTTTTTAATGTTTTTTTTCGACTGCATTTATTGTAATAGTTAACTAAATATGCACAGGATGATAAACAGTTTAGTGACCTTTCACACCTGGATAAAAATAGAGCTTAGAGTTAGTAAAGTATCTATTTTCTTCCATTATCTATTTTGCACTTTTACTTGCTTGTATTGCTTTGCTGTCAGATGACTACATTACAGATGGCGTGAGGGAGATAATCCCTAATGTTAATTGTAAGTACAGACTGCAAACTTCTGCACTCTTTTGAGTCGAGTATTAACAATACATAGAAAATACCAGCAGTTTGAAGCAAACTCGGAGTGAATGCAGGAAAAAAATTTTTCCATATGTTAGCTACTTGATTGGTTGGTGAGTGACCAATGGCATCTCTCGTAGTATGTGACGGACTAATGCACAAAGTAAATTAGGAGAACGGAGAACAAGGAGGACACCTCTAGGCACGGGGTCACAGTGGACGGACAAACTGGTCATCGGTTGGAGGGACTGATCGACGAGTGAGTATTGTGCGTATGGTTCCCCTGCAACTCTATGTTGACGCGTGTAGTGAGGACTGAGGCTACTCTCGCCCACTGGCCCAGTATTCACGTTTTTTGACTAAAACCAAGGAATATTTCAACAAAGAACATTAAATTGGTAAACATAATGTCAACAGTTTCACGTAAAACACATTAATTATTAATTATGCATGTCACGTGTCGCTTGCTGCTGGGGTGGCTGAGCCATCATCTCAACCCTCAGACTGTTCCATCGTCCCCCAAACCGTGCAATCGTCAGCGGACTGTCGGCCAAGCGAGGACGGACTACGCTTTCGGCTGCTGACCACAGAAGTGTCAAGGGACGATGGGCGTTGTCTGACCTGTGACTCAGTATCCCGACTAGCAGTGCGTTTAGTTCAGCCCCCCCCCCCCATTAGTTTGTTTTTGCTTGTTCTTCAGAAGTATTTACTTCTGTGTGTATTTTATAACATTTCCACGCAGGAGGGATTTTTTTGTTTTGTTTTTGTTTTATTTTTTTAAATCTGATTTCTAAACTCTGTTTTTAATTTTTTTTCTTCCTTCGATGTGTTTTTTTTTTCTTTTTATTTGAGTTGGTAGGTCGCACCTAGTGATCGCCATTACTTATATTTTATTCTTTCCGTACGTGTGCGTATTTATTTGTTCACTGAGGAGTAACTGGCTTCGTAGCTCGTGTCGGGCGTGTGAATGTCTGTCTGTGTGACTGTGAGCGTGCCTTTGAGAGAACAAGACCCGCGTTTCCCGACAATGCATATCACTTGACAGTATCGTATTCATCATAGTAATGATTAATTAAACCTCACTGGTGGCTCCCTAGTTTATGGCCGAGCTATTTCAATGGGATTTTAACTCGCATAAACTCCGTGGGAAGGCTTTCTGGGATAAGGTAATGACACTTGCGTTTACCTACAAGAAAATAATAGGTAAAGATCTACAAGCAGATAAAAGCAGTACATTATTTCAAATAGGAACTTTACCTGAGGACTGTGTTTAAAATTAGAGATCATTAATAACTAGCAATGACATATCCTAGATAGTAGTGAGAATTAATTGATGCAAGATTACTAGGGAATTCATTAAAAAAATGTGGTGTATTTTTATTAGCTTATGAAAGAGATATAGTGATTGTGACAAGCTGACCGTACTCATCATTCTAATGTCGCAGCGTATGTTATTATTCTTCCTTAACTAGTGTCCTGCAACATTTTCTGCATCTCTTTATGCGAAAAGGTTTTCATCGAAAGCAACGTTTTGAGAAGTTCAATAATGTCATTAGCAGTTAACGTGGTCTTTCTATTTCCATTAGCAAACTTTAGTTGGTTAATTATATACACTTCCGTCTTTCTTCCTCCCTTTTTCGGCGTCTGCGTTCGAGGTAGATGTTGATGGTGTAGAGGAATGGGTTGACCGCAGCGTTAATAGGAAGAACAAAAATGGCGATCCCCACGTTGACCTCTCCGGATATAGGGATACCGCTGGACGCAAGGATTCCCGTTAAGCCCACAGGAAACCAGCACAAGAAGTCGGACATCACTACTGTGATTAGACGTCTGGCAATAGTAACCTCTTTTCTTGCCTTCGATGTATTTTGTGAAGACATAGAATTGGTGTGAACAGACCAGTATATGGAAGCTTGTCCAGTAAGAATCAGAATAAATAAAATAAAATTTAAAATAATAATAACTCCAAACGCGTATTCGCGACCTGGAAATTGTACCCTGGAGGTAGGAAGTGGGACACAGATGCTTGTCTGGCTGTAAAACTGCCAGTGTGACGTCATCGGCAGTAGAGGAACACAAGCCATGACCACACCTGTGAGCCACGACACTGCGCATGCGCACTGCGCTGAACGTTTGCCAAAGTGCACCTGGCTGAAAGGAAAACGGAGAACAAGGAAGCGGTCAAGTGTAATGAGAAAGATGATGAAGACGGAAACTTCACATGACAGTAAAGACGTAAAACCTGCCAGTTTGCACAAACTGCTGTTTCTCCACCCGACATCCTCCCAGACATAGGATCCTCTGGACCGGAAGTCGGCGATACCGATGATTGACAGGTACAAACCCATCAGAAAGTCCGCCACACACAGGTTGGTGACGAAGACGTCATACCCGACGTTACCTGACGTTTTGTGCAACATCAAACGGTAAACCAAGGAGCTGAGGTTTCCCAGTAGCGCCAGTGAGGCAAAGATGGCGACTCCTGCTCGGTAGACTCCGGATCGCAGCAGATCGTCACAGGAAGACACTTCATCGGAAGGAGCGTGGCAGTTGAGCACGTTGAAACCAGGGGCAGTATGGCCGGACAACACAGCTTGTAGTTGTCAGCAAATATTTCCTGTATTTAGTGAGATTGTAAAATATTTGTCTTGGAAAAATAGTCATAGGGCAACGTCTCAGGTCCAATAATCTTAAACTTCTCGCTGGTTTCAAAGCCCTGTCCTGTCACGTGATCTAAGCCGCTGCCGGAGAGATTTAGTGTTGTTAGTGTAGAGAGGAAAATGTTCCCCAAGTCTAAGCTTGAAATTACGACGTCCGAAAGATCAAGAAATTTGAGAGACGATGTTCTTATGGCATCCACGAAAGACAAAACATTCAATGGATTAAAACTTAATTTGAGAGACTCTAGTCGTGTTAGACCAGTAAACGAATTGTTGCTAAAGTAAGTTAATTGATTGCTGCTGAGGTCCAGAATGCGGAGATTAGGCAATGTCACCTCATGCAACCTGGTTATATTACACCGAACTAGAATGAGATGAACGAGGTAGATATTACTTTCAAAGTCAATCAAGTTCATTGCTGTCCCACTGGCATTAACGTATCGAAGGTTAGGGTAGCTAGCAGCATGGAAGATACCAGAACAACCAAAAGCCCAGCCGTGACAGACACAGTTGTGTGGACATGTTTCATTGCACAATATTTCATCATCATGTAGAGGACAATGGTAGATCCCGTCACACACGTGACTCTCGTGAACACACACCTGAGAGGCGCGGCAGCGGTAGAAGCCTGGACACGTGTACCTGTCACATGCCGCCTCGTCTTCGTGACCAGGACAGTCGTTGACCCCGTTACATCGGAGGTAGACAGGCAGACACACCTGCTGAAGGCTGACACACTTGAAGTGTGATTCCGGACAGAAAAACATCTCTGATGAATTGTATTCATGTTTGCTGTATGGTGAAAAAGATAACATTCCTTTTGAATCGAAATCAATTTGAAGGGGAAGATCGGGCTCCAGTGTGTTGTGTTCATTGAAGACTCCTGTTAGACATTGCTGTTCATCTGCAGAATCATCGCAGTCCACTTGTCCGTTACAGCGCTCCCAATGTTCGACACACTGCACACACAATAATGTTCTATGTTTCTAGCAATCGGACAAACCAAGAAAAACAAAAATTTTCTTATTATAATTTAAAAGTATCAATTATAGTTACTTTTTCGGTCATTATCTCAGACTCAGGCAAAGAAACATTGAGATTTAAGACTTAGTATCGAGATGGAAGTTGTCTCCCTTGTGTAGGGTGATCATAACAATACTGATGTAAGAAGTCAACAGAGAAGCAACAAACCCTCCTGCCTGCACACCGAAAAGGAGACAAAGGGTGGCAGGGTGGAAAGTAGCAGAAGTCTTCGTCGCTCCCGTCTTTGCAGTCAGCACGATGATCACAGACTAGCGTGTACGGGACACTCTGATGCACGCCGACACATTGAAATGGAGGCAATGGTGTCAGTGGTGGTGGACAGGAGTGTGTAGCGCCATCTGTACTGCCCCAGCATCTAGAGACCTCTTCACACGCCAGAAACACGTGTGTGAAGTGATGATTGGGACACTGTATGTAGCCTGACTGTTACACATATTGAATTTTTGTTGAGATACTAAAAGTAGCATGAGACATAACGATCAGGACAAGTGAAACACTTTAATATAATATTTTATATTTGAATAGTGTTATATGCTAAAAAGAAAGTTTAATATTTAGTACCATTTAGAGTGTTGTTTGTAAAGGTAAAGGTATTAAAGTATCCATCTGATACTCAACCCCTACTGATAGGTTTTCAACTTTTTTCCGCTTCGTACTGAAATCTAATGCTTCTGATATTCACACCCAGGTTCAGCTCAACTAACACGAGCCATGGTAACCCAGCATCCACGTTGACTGCGGACAGCTAAGGCGGGTAGTCGACGAGCTGAGGGGTTGTGGTACAAGTCTGGGTTGATTGTCCGTAAACAGATGTTAAACACTCAGTTAGTCGTCACTTGACCATCTGTTGTTGGGAGGAACACATGGATACATGGGTCAGCTGACTGAGCGCCATTCCTGACTACTGTGGGCGATAGACAGCAGGTCCTCTACAGTATAACCATTCCAGACTCATTCATAGACTATGCTTTCTACTGTATTTCTAGTATAAGACAATGGAGGATCCACAAATTAAAACTAAATTACGGAAAACCAGAAGAGCTTATTTCTTCAAGGAGGAAATCAAGAGTTTAAGCTTCACTGCCTGTCTCATGTCTGCTGACATGTCTCTTGATGAACATGTTTCTCACACTTGCTGTGCTGTTAAGAGCTAAGCTTTTGTCTTTTCTCATCTGCTTAAGTACTCTAAGATGACACTTCTGACACCTTTGATCAGGCTCCCACATTCTCTCCTCCCTGTCACACAGTCACATACGGAAACCGGAAGTCCTCCCTCTGTGTTGCTAAGCAGTGGAACTCTCTTCCACATCACATTCGCCACTCGGACTATAAGGCTACATTCACACGCTCTCTTAAAGATATCTGTTCATTTAGTAATATTTTAACTCTTTTTGTAATATTGTTTGTAATGTTAGCGATCTATAATGACTTCATCTTTACACAGTTTACTATGTCTACATCCCTTCCCACCTTCATCTATTGCTTTAAATTCTACTAGCGTACTTTATCTTTATGTTGGTCAGTGTCCCTATACTTACCTCATGGTCAATTGTTATCTAATGTTCATTCACAGTTACTTGGTCGTGAGGCTTTGTTTGCTTGACTACTATTCACCTTTACTTGTAAGAAGCTGTTTTCTCTGTGAATTGTTTGTGCGTTTTAACAAAGTAATAAAAAAATTCATATAAAAAAATACATTTCTTTACCTTGATGAAAATTGAAGGGGATGATGTTCTAATCTCGGTTAGCTCACTGTTTTCATAGGGACTTACAGTTCCCGGAAACTCACACAAAAGACAAGAAAAAAATCTGCCCTGACACTCGATTACAGCAAGTGGACTCATTTTATAGTTTCTGAACAAATGCGACATAGACGAGCAAAGGTCAATAGTCAGAGAAAATTTCGAGAAACCAAACAGGCTGATGAAATGGGCGATCGTATCGTCTGACCACCTCCAGCTGTTTCTATACCTGCGACAGAGAAGAGCAAAATAAAAAATACTAGAACTATTAACCTACTGTAGAACCTATTTATGATTTTATCATTGCGTAATTTGTATTTAAGAATATAAACAAAAATAAATAAAAACGAGAATAAAGTACTTACATCACGGATATTGTCCGAGGAGCTGACCTGGCGCCGATGAAGAAACCAGGACATTCGTCAGTCTTCAGGAAAAGGTCTGTCACAGATTCCCAACCTGTCTTGTGCTAAGACTCGGCAACTGTCCTCCTCGCTTCTGACACTGTTCGTGTGCATTGATCCAAGACATTTCTTGCTTATCTAAAAATGTAAGTGAAAAGCATCGGCCGTCTACCTGGAATGTCCCCGGGCTGCACGTGCCGTCACCTGACCAGCATCCAGCTTCATCTTCGCCGCCCACACAGTTAGACACAAAGTTACACGGGAAGTGATGCTGCATGTCCTCCCATCGCACGGCCGAGCAGTTCCACCTGCCTTCAGACAGCTGAACAGGTAGTGCCGACACGTGGTGGAACGAGAACTGTATTCTGAAGAAGGGCCGGTCATAGGAGGTGAAACTTTTGTATTGTACACGTACACCTCCGTGGTAAATAACTGGTTCAGTGGATGAATATTTGTGTAGAGCACATACACTATATTGTGAGGAGTTCGAATGGCTTTGTAATATTATCAAGAAAAGTAATTTATTTAGGAAGCAGTTAGTGTTCTCGTTATAAAGATAAATGTTAATAACAGTAACGTGGTCTTCAGGTGCCACCAGGTAAGTCCAGGTGCTTATGAAAGGATGGTATTCTTTGTTTTCACTCGGTTGTGATGTGTCTATATAGCCTGTTATTGACAACAAGCAGTTATAGTGATTGATTTACAAATCAATATATTTCTGAATAAATTATTTTTTGGCAAGAGTGTATCACAATGACATAAAAACATCTACTATAAATTGCAGTGGACTCTTGTTAATTCACTCAATGTTTTTCAATAACAGCCTTATACTTGATTTAACATACATTAGTCATTTAGTCCAGCAAAATGCATTTCAAAGATAATTTAATAAAAAAAAGCTTAATTACTAAATAAAAATACATTGTATATCGGTAGAAGAAAAAGGAAGGTTGGGGTATGAGAAGCTTTTCCTTTCCAATACTGTTATAATGTACATGTCTTTATTTGTATTGGCTCAGCTAAACTCAAAATTAAATTTTTTTCCTCGCATTAAGATCCCATTTTATCGTAGTTAAGCGTCCTGTACAGCAGACACATTTTAACATTATTTTGTTGTTGTTGTTGTTGTTGTTGTTGTTTTTATTATTTGGTACATTTCTTTGAAAAGTCAGAATACATGCCCATTCAAGAATACTGTTGAAATTATTAAACAAACCGATTTGCTGCTAGTCAGTGATTGTCATCACCAGGTTCAAGGAGATGTGACCACCGAGCATCTTGTTACACGTGGCCAGTAAAGTATGTACCTTCCTCGCAAGTATGAAGTGTATCACATAGCTAACACCTTCTCTCCGTTTATTAACATTGTAACTCAGCACACTTCCAAAGCTACAACTGCCTCCTCAAATTACTAAAGTTAATAATTATCTGACAGATTATATCCTGAAGACATCGTGAATCAAACTTTAAATCTCATTTGTTAGAGGACGAGTTGGAACCGTTACTGAATGACAAATACTGTTTATGACTCGTGGATCGTTGTCAGAAATTACAAAACTTATAAAGTACATTAAATTATTGCAATATGAGTAAAAATCCACAATACTGTTATGAGTAACAAAGTAAACAAGATTTAGAAAAGAATATGTTAGAGGCAAATAACGGTCTGTTATACTAGATAAAAAAAGACAAAGAGATAAATGTCTAATGTAAATTATAAAAAAGATACTCGCAGTTAAGCAGAGAGAAATAGTCTTAAGATGTTTTCGACGAGCTTTTGGCATGAAAAACTACATGATACAAAATTTCATGTAAATTAGATAAAATACCTGTAGTTGAGGAGAGGAAGGTAGTGGTGAGTTGTGGCCGAGTTCCTTGTGGGACTGCCGTGAAGTTCACGCTCAGCTGACAAGCTTTTTTCAAGCTACTTACCATCAACTGAAGCCTCACAATATTGGAGTAAGTGAAAAATTCAGTGGGGAGGAAAAAGATATCATCACGAAATATAACCACGTTGTCTTCATCAGTTAAAATCACTCTATATTGACCTGTTGTTAATTCTGTTGACGTCAACACGTGAGCCACCATTCCTTGGGGAACTTCTAGCTCGATGGTGCAGGAGAGGACAACCGAGTCTGTCTGTGAGTTGTCGGTCTGTGTGAGAGAAATGAGGATGCTCCCTTCGCTCCCCTTCACGGGATAAATGTGCGAGTGGTTGGCACATTCTTGAAGCTGTAAGTGCCAATGAGGTGAAGGTAAACTTGTAGTCAGGTCGTCAAACGTATTGACACTCGCCAATGGCTCGGTGGCGGAGCTGGTGTTGCTCACACCATGTACGTGTGTCACCACGTTGTCAGACTTGTCATCTTCACCTTTTTCTACAGACAAGTAACGGTCAGTGTGTTTGAAATCAAACAGACTGGTAGATTCTCGTGAAAAGGGGAGATAAACTGGAAACCATATACCCTTGGTAATATTTTCTTCTTCCCACTTGTTGGTATCAGTGGTACTTGCAATGATATAATTTTGAAGTAAGCATATTAATAAACACAGATAGGTAACAAGATTTATTCTGGTCATGCTGCCTCACCTGAAAAAATATAAATTAGTTATCAGAAAACCATCATTATTGTCGTCATCAGCAACAGCACAATCTTTAAAAAAACAAAGAAAGCTGTTGCTGAGTTGTTATATTAAAACGTAACAGTAAAAGTCTCGAAAATCGTTTGTGGGAACAGACACTGAACACAAGAGGTGAAAGGAGATGAGCGCCACCAGAAAAACGTTAGTAGAAAATAGTTGCCTCAGGAAGGCTAGGAAAGCGGTCAGTGATTATGAAAGAGCAGATGGTTTCTCCCAGGCCAGCTTGGATAAAGCAGAGTCGAATCTCACCCACACTATTTTATGTTTCTTGATTCTAGAGTAATATTTTCACCACGCTGTATCTACAGCTCCAGAAGTAAAACATCATCTGCGGGGTCTGAACACCACCACATGACTTTGGAAACAAGACACTTAGCTCTTCACCTTTTTCCAGAACAACGACCTACACTCGCTTCACAATTTCCGTGCCAGATTTTTTTTTTATGAAATAGAAGATTAAACAATTATCAAATGCAGCACATAAAGCTGTCTGTTGACTCATTTCACAGGTCTACTTTTGTTAGACACTTTACACAACACACCTGTGACATCACGTGACTTGTCGTGACTTTAGTTCCGTATTTTTTCCTTTCTCTTTAAACAAACCATTTGTCAAAAGGATGTATGTGTGCCTGTAGTTTATAGACAGTTTAACATCTGACCCCAAATTAATAACAAAGTTCAATAAGAGATAGATTCTGTTCACACTACATTGCAGTCGTCGTCAACATCTCAACAGCTCGCCCTGATATTATTTGAGTTTACCATAACCTTCAGTAATAATGCTATTTTTACAGTTTTGTTTGATTCAGAGACTTTATCAAATGACATTCATTTTACAAAAGATTACAAGCCACTTCATAATAGTAATTTTCAGATGGCTGTGAAGTACAGAAGACTAAAGAACAGTTGCTCACGTGTGTGAACACATCTGACTAGACACACAGCTACTGTACAGAATGAGACTGGAAGCTCGGCAGTGACTCAGTACTGTACGAATACCCGATTATAAAGCTTTTTCCCTTGAAATGTTTGAGCTGTGATTTTTTTTTTTTTTTTTTTTGCTGTCTTCTGCTCTCGAATACCGTCGTGATTCAGTGGGTGGTGGATACAAAACATTTCACGGTGGTGACAATCGAAGTAGAATTACATTCCTTTACTTCAAGAAAAATGAACTTTCGAGGGTTTTTTATTTTAGTAAAAATATTTTTTTTTTGCTTTACTTCTAAATGTTTCATTTTATTTTATTTTATTTCTTAACTTATAAATGTTATCGGGCTCCTTTAAACTGCAGTTTAAAAAAAATGTAGATCCAAAAGCCTCACTAGACGAAACTAGCTTTAAGTATCTCTGTAGTAAAACAGAAAAATATGTTAACTTTCATTCCACCCTTTGGAAAGAGATTTCAATGTTAAAAAATATTTTTAAATGTCTTAGTCATAAGAAATATTTATTTCTGAATGACATTACATCTTCGTGAATTTGTTTTTATTTCCATGCTTGCTAATTTTGCGTATTTTTCACTCCCTCTCTCTCTCTCTCTCTCTTTCTGTTTGTGCGTGTGTGTGTGTTTTAAGAATGTTTCAAGAAAGAAAGCATTTATCTAAGAAATATTAGCAAATTAAGGACTTATATTACCCAGCAATTAAGGCTTAATATTATCCTACAAATAATTAGAAATAAATTTTCTTGTGCTTGACTGTTCCGTATTTTCATTGTGTGATATTGTCTCCTACTTTACGCAGTATAACCGGGTGGAGGGTACAGAGCTCTTTCGTGTTTCTGTTTTAGCTGATGTCTTCCTGGTGTTGGACTTGTGATTGTTTCGGTGGCTTCGGTTCTTGTCCGACGTGCGGACTTCACGATGGGCACAGCTGTGGTCTTCATGTTGTCTCGACCTTCTGTTGATCGGTGAACTTTCGCGTGTGTTGCACTCATTCGTCGATACAGTCTGACTTTGCTCGCACTGAAATATGTGTGTTCACATTATGTGAATATATCAGGCGCTTAGAGTAGGCCTGTAGGTAGAATCAGATGTTAAATACATTTGCTGTATTATCATAAGTAGTAGTAGTAGTCACACATACACACACAAATACACCTGAGCATACCTAATACACACATGCACACAAATTTATATGCTCGCAAACACGCACACAGCAGTAACTACAACGTGTTCTGGAATCTCAAGCTCTTGAAACATCAATGATTTGTAAGATCACGAGGCCGTGCACGGGTCCTACCTGTAGAAGAGCTTTTTTGACGATCAAAAAGAAGACACCTGCTGTCAGATGACGTACAGACCTCATGTGGAGGGTGGAGAGACTTGGGGAAGGGCGGGGGAGACAAACGAGCACACAAAATGAAATCCCTGCATCATGTTGCTGCTTTTTGTACATCACTGTTGTCACCTGCTGTGCTCTCTCTTTCTGTACGTTCGCTACCAAAACAAATCATTAAATGGCATAGTGCTACGTAGCTACAAGACTGACTGACTGACTGACTGACTGACTGACTGACTGACTGACTGACTGACTGACTGACTGACTGACTGACTGACTGACTGACTGACTGACTGACTGACTGACTGACCCTCACTGCCCTTGTTGAATGGGTACTTGATACCCCTATTGGGTATGAAAACACGCAGGGAGAGTAGGAAAGTGGTTCACCTTCTCTCGTCCTCTTCCTCTTTCCCAACCACCTTCATCTTTAGTTTTTTTAAACAAATGAAGGCAGGTCTAAGTGGTAATGTCCTTCGAACAAAACTTAATGACGATGACGACGAAGATGACAATGACGATGGTTGAGATTTTACAGCGAATTTCCAAACATGGAGGCCAGCTAAATGCACTGTATACAAAAGACAAGGAACAAACCGACAGTCAAGGTAAGCGTCAACACACGGATGACAACCTGAGAAAAACACGAAGTTTGATAATGAAGATGAAGAACTGAGGAGTAGATGGAAGAATTTTCTTGTTTATGCAAGACGTTTTTGAAGGAGGAGACGTGTTCTTCAATGGAGAAGGCGAAAATATGTGCCTATTGTTGCTCAGACTGTGTGCGATCACTCGGGTAGGACTGCAGCGATTTTAACACAGTGATAGAGAGGTTGTGCGCAATAAATGTATTTTGAGGTAAATTTTATAGACAAGTCCTTGTGTTGTATTACCGTATTGTCTCACTCACTTGTTTTCTAGATTAAAACGTAAATTGACGTAAATAAATTGTTTATTTGTAATATTAATAATATTACTACTATTATTATTATTGTTTGTGTAGCGTTTTATCCAGGTCTTTGGACTCCAAGGACACCCCAAGGCGCCTTGCAAATGAAAGAAGTTGATGTGACGTCAAAATAAGGTGACGTCAAAATAAGGTGACGTCAAAATAAGATGACGTCAAAATGTCCGTATTCAGCAGCCCGTGTCGTCCACATCTTAGGGCAGTGTCAACACACAGCACGTGCAGGACTCCGCCGTACAGACATCAAAACAACAAACAAGCTTCAGTACAGTCCATAGCAAATAAACACATCCAACGGACGATAAAAACAATTTCTTCATTGACAAAGATGACAAAGATGTCCACCTGCACAGCTTACGTGGATCTTCCAGGTAGCCTCCAAAGTGTAGAAATGTGGATGTATGTGTGTAGGTGTGTAAAAAATGGGCAGACAATGACGAGGAGGTCGACTAGTCAATTGAATATAAAGAGTTTTGTTGATTGGTGATGCTGGGAAGAAACTTTCACTGTTTTCCATCGGATGATGGTTGGCCTGATGACAGGGATAGAGAGCGAACGGTTATCAGACGAAGAGCGGAGTAGTGTGACTGGCATGGAGAAGAAGAAAAGCACAGAGAAGTAGTCATAGGCTGCGAAGAAATTCAAAGACAGTTTGAATAGAAAGCGAAAAAATATGGGGCGCAAGTTCAGAAAACGAAGGGCAGGAGTGGCATGGTCCCACTTCCTGACTCTTAAGCACCAGACCTACAGCGAAGTTTTGTTCTTTCTATGGGTGCCTTGAATACTGTGAACTTTTGAAGTATTCAGCTGTACGGTTTCTGGACTTAAATCTCCGTTATAATTTCAGTATACTATAATTTGAATCATGCAGGTTATGTACTAGATTAAGACATAAGTGGGGCAACCATATTTATATTTTTGACGGATTGAGAATTCTCAAACTTAAGTTTTGATACAGTGTGGTCTAAGGGAAGCAACTGCATGATGTTGTAGGCACGAAAGCGTACATGAGTTATCTTTGTTTCATGTCGTAAACGCCTCTCGACTATTAAAAAAAAAAACAAAACCAGTACAGAATACATCGGCACTCAAAAACGTAAGGAAAAAAGAAATGAAAATCAAATATGGTTCTCACTCGTTTATTAACGTAAGATATTTATGTACAGATTTGCATACACAAAACATGAAATGCAAGCCGAAAGTAAACACAAAGTACTAATTATATGATGGAAAAGGATGAGACAGGCGAAGGGACATCACTCTATTTCAACACTACTCTATAGAACTATGTCTCGTGTGTGCCTACCTTGTGAGGGTCACTCGAGACAAAACACAACTGGAGCTGATATACAACATTGTTTATATAACTGATGTCAGCAACACTGTAAAGCAGGTGTGTCAAACTCAATCACACAGGGGGCAAAATCTCACATCATACACAAGGTTGTGGGCCGATAACTTTTTATTGGACAGTAGAAAACTAACCTTTTGAGAAGATGAATAGCTTATCGCAGTTTTAGCGTTCTGCCCATCGTTATAACAAAAGGCTTTGAGACTATTATTGTGCTGATGATTAGGCAGTTAGTAAACATCCATTTCACAACCCAAAAGTTTGATCGGACATAATTCAAAGTTAGTATTTATCATTGAAGTCCACCTTACAATCTGCCCTTTCTTTCCATTTAAACGCAAAATACATCCACAGGAAAAGGGAGTCGAAGTCTGGTTATGAGAATGACAGTTTAGCTGGTCTGTTCAATACAAAACTCCGCCTAGAAACCACTCGGGTAACCTGCCGGTCCCATGCCCGGATAAAGGATGAGGGTGAAGATGGTTTTTATCATTTCAATATTGAAGGTAAAAAGTTACTGAAGTAAGATAGAGTTCCGGCCCTTTGACTTTATTTGTCTGGTTTAAATATTCACCGGAGACTTATTTTCAGTCTTTTCTAACTATTTATGCCAGGGGTGGGCAACTTCTCCGGTCGGCGGGCCGGATATGGGGAAATGAAGTCCTTGGCGGGCCAGACTACTGGATCAATACCTTAATCGCGTATTTATCTACATATGCAAGGAATAAATCGTGTTTAATGTAAACTCGCAAACTTTAATTTTAAAGCATAGAGACCGAAAACAGTATTTAATGATGTTAAGGTAATGTACTTCAATAGCTGCTGAAGTCAATGAGACAGCTGCGGTCGATCAAAGTTGTCAGCAAGTTGCTTGAAGTCTGGCTGCATGTCGGACATAGAAATCCTCAGTAACGACTGCACGTGAATATCAGTTAGACTGGAACGCAGATTTGTCTTGTTAATGTTCATGGGCCACATTATCATGTACGATCAGAAACAGTCTGCGGGCCAGTCAAAATCCCGTCGCGGGCCGGATCCGGCCCGCGGGCCGTATGTTGCCCACCCCTGATTTATGCTTTCACATACTTGCTGTTAACTTTACTAATCAAGATAATCATTCAGGCTTACTATGTTCAATTAACAATAACCTGCTACCATATATTACCAGATTGTACACAAGCATTCGTAACTTGATAGTTTTCCCAGTTGCTAAAATATTTTGATATGAATATCTTCTATTTTTGTGTATATGTACCACCTGAAGGCTCTCCTCTTATCTGTTCTTTGGTGTAAATAATGACATTTTTAATATCGACGAATGGTCAAGTGCATGTTTAAATATTGGATGTGTAAATTATTGTAGCTGGAGACTTAAACTGTCAGACTGGGTGTTTGAATAATGATACTGCTGATGCCGATTGTGTCTCAGTTACTTGACTGGATAGTCATTATGTAAAGTCAGATAAACCATAGACACTAAAGGAAAGGACAGACAACTCGAAGCGCGTGCAGTGGGACTCATCTCTGGTACCCGGTGTAGAAGCCTAAGTTGTTGACAGGCAGCTTCCGGTCGCTTTGTTTTGTACCCGCGAGCATCTGGGATCCCTTTTATATTTAAGAAATCCTCTTACTGAGAATGTTTTGATGTATATTGTTAATATATGAATTAAAATGTCTACAGTCGAACAGATCGTTGTATCATAGTATTTGTATTTACTTTAGAGTCAAGAACATGGTTTAGTCAGCAAGTTCCCGCTATATAACTCTGTTGTTCTGAATGTTTACAGAGGGTGTTTATAGTGAGTTTATCATTTCCTGGATAAAAATAGACCCTAGAGTTAGTAAAGTATCTATTTTCTTCCATTATCTATTTTGCATTTTTTTACTTAAACGTCTTTAAAAACTTTGTTTAATCATAATTGGTTTGATCATGTCTCCCTGGAGATTTTGGAAGTCTTGTATTGCTTTGCTGTCAGATAATACATTACAGATGACGTGAAGGAAATAATACTTAATGTTGAAAGTAAGTACAGGCTGCAAGTTTTGCACTCTTTTGAGTAGAATATTAATAATACTTTGAAAATACCAGCAGTTTGAAGCAAATACGAAATGAATGCAGGAACATTTGTTTCTTATGTTTGCTACTTGATTGATTGGTGAGTGACCAATGGCATCTCTCGTAGTATGTGACGGGCTAATGCACAGAGTAAATTAGGAGAACGGCGAGCCAGGAGGACACCTCTCGGCACGAGGTCAGAGTGGACCGACCGACTGGTTATCGGTCGGAGGGACTTCAGCATCTCTAACGCCGACTTCACTTTACCTCGAGACTTGGTGTCAAGCCAAGAAGGCAAGACTTAGGAGGAAAGACACTTGGGTTAGAGAACCTTGAGCAAGGTGGTGAGTCAGTGACAAAGAGCAGTCCTCGGTCTCTGACGAGGTTGGCCAATCAGGCCAGAAGGACGGAGCAACGCTTTCGAGATAAATTCATGGGAGTGCCGTGACTGTCGGCTGAGGTATTGGTCTCCACGAAACCATCATTGTGAATATCACAACAAAAATTACTAAATTGGTAAACATAATGTCAACAGTTTCAGGTAAAACACATTAATTATTAATTATGAATGTCACGTGCAGCTTGCTGCTCGGGTGGCCGAGCCATCATCTTTATCAACCCACAGATTGTTTTCCATCGTCACCAACCGTGGAATGGTCAGCGGACTCTCGGTCAAGCGCTGAGTACCAAGTCATCGCGAGGACGGACTGTGGTTTGGCTGGATTCTTCCTTCGCCTGCTGACCACAGAATTGTCAAGGCACGATGGACGGCTTTCTGACCTGTGACTCAGTGTTCCTACTGGCAGTGTGTTTAGTTCAGCCCACCCATTAGTTTGTATTTGTTGTTCTTTCTGTGTGTATTTTATAACATTTCCACCGGCGGAGATCAGTATTATCTGATTTGTAAGCTCTTTTTTACCTTTGTTGCTTTATTCCCTTTATAATATTTTTTTCTGTGTTGATGGGTCGCACATATTGATCGCCAATTAACTTCTTTTTTTTTTGTACTGTCCCTACGTGTGCTTGCTTATCTGTTCACTGAGGGGCGATTGGCTTCATTGCTCGTCGGGCGTGTGTCTGTCTGTGTGACTGTGAGAGCAAGACCCGTGTTGCCCGACAATGCATCACACTTGACAGTATCATGTTGATCATAGTAATGATTAATTAAAGCTCACTAGTGGCTCCCTAGTTTATGGCCGAGCTATTTCAATGGGGTTTTAACTGGCATAAACTACGTGGGAAGGCTTCCTGGGATAAGATGATTGCAGTTAATAAAAAAATAGGTAAAGATCTACAAGCAAATAAATACAAAATAAACTATTTCAAATAGATTAATTTAAGCAGTCGGACCAGTATCTGATCTTTTGACCAGTCGTCGTAACAAGCTAATTATCTTGTGAACTCCATTTCAATGAAGTTAGGCCAAATGAACCAAATGTTAAAATGACAAAGCATTAATTTGCTCATTTAGTCCAGCCCCAGCAAAGAGTTATTGAAGCTTTTTGCAGGAGGAACACTAAGTGTTGTGATTTATTTTTAAATAATTTGTTGATAATAACAGGGTTTACATTCAGGACACATGTCACTCAAAACTCAAGAAGAAACCTGTTAGTCGCCCATGGAGTTACAGTCGTATTGAACATGTTTAGTTTGGAGGTGGACTGTCTCGAACCACTGTTTGTATTATTTATTTATTTGTTATTGCGTCGTGATATCAATTGATAGTGTTGAAAATCCTTATAAAGATCACATTTTATAGAAGAGTATATTTAGTTCGCTCTAGAAGTTTGATTTCTCATTTCGGAATTGATAATCTATATCTATAGACGCGATGGGGTTTTGGATGCTGAATTTTTAATGTCTTCTTTTAAATAGATATGAATGAATAATTTCGTTTTCGTTTGTAACTGTCAACAGGCGCAGTCTGCGGGACCGGGAGATGGCCGTAAGTGTTTGGGTCTGGGTAATGCCACGGACTAATAGGGCTGCCTGATGTCTTGAAGAGTTTTGTGTTGTTTTATTTTGTAAATTGTTTAGTTAATGAGTATCCCATTGATCTGGCCAGGAATACAACGTCTGACACCAAAAGGAAGCATTTGATATGTTAAGATGATTGGTAGCTCGTCCCTAAGGACAGCATCATTTAGTGTATAATGTGTGTCACCAAGGGTAAAAGTAAGTTGTGTTTTGTCTGTAATTGTTTTTACAATTTAAGATAAGTTGTGAATGTGGATGACAATTTATGGATTATAACTACTTAGACACAGCTGATACAGTCAAGGCAGTGTTGTGCCAAACTTTACATTCGTTATTTCTTAAGTTAAACATCAAAAAAGAACTTTCTCTCAGGACTGTCCAGGGGTTTCTGGGAAGCTGCGACTGTGACAAGCTGACCGTCATCATTCTAATGTTGGGACGTATTATCTTATTCTTCCTTAACTAGTGTCCTGTAACATCTACTGCAGCTCTTTATGAGGAAAGGTATTCATCTAAAGCAACATTTTAGGAAGTTCAGTAATGTCATTAGTAGTTAACATTTGTATTACCAGCGAGTCCATTGGTACATTTTAATTGGTCAAGAATACGCTTCCGTCTTTCTTCCTCCCTTTTCCGGCGTCTACGTTCCAGGTAGATGTTGATGGTGTACAGGAATGGGTTGACCGCAGCGTTAATAGGAAGAACAAAAATGGCGATCCCCACATTGACCTCTCCGGATATAGGGATACCGCTGGACGCAAGGATTCCCGTTAAGCCGACAGGAAACCAGCACAAGAAGTCGGACATCACTACTGTGATTAGACGTCTGGCAATAGTAACCTCTTTTCTTGACTTCGATGTATTTTGTGCAGACATAGAATTGGTGTGAACAGACCAGTATATCAAGGCCTGTCCAGTGAGAATCAGAATAAATAAAATAAAATTTAAAATAATAATAACTCCAAACGCGTATTCGCGACCTGGAAAGTGTACCCTGGAGGTAGGAAGTGGGACACAGATGCTTGTCTGACTGTAAAACTGCCAGTGTGACGTCATCGGCAGTAGAGGCACAACCGACAACGCCACACCTGTGAGCCAAGACACTGCGCATGCGCACTGCGCTGAACGTTTACCAAAGTGCACCTCGCTGAAAGGAAAACGGAGAACAAGGAAGCGGTCAACTGTAATGAGAAAGATGATGAAGACGGAAACTTCACATGACAGTAAAGACGTAAAACCTGCCAGTTTGCACAAACTGCTGTTTCTCCACCCGACATCCTCCCAGACATAGGATCCTCTGTACCAGAAGTCGGCGATACCGATGATTGACAGGTACAAACCCATCAGAAAGTCCGCCACACACAGGTTGGTGACGAAGACGTCATACCCGACGTTACCTGACGTTTTGTGCAACATCAAACGGTAAACCAAGGAGCTGAGGTTTCCCAGTAGCGCCAGTGAGGCAAAGATGGCGACTCCTGCTCGGTAGACTCCGGATCGCAGCAGATCGTCACAGGAAGAAACTTCATCGAAAGGAGCGTGACAGTTGAGCACGTTGAAACTAAGGGGCAGTATGGCCGGACAGCACAGCTTGTAGTTGTCAGCAAATATTTCCTGTAGATTAGTGAGATTGTAAAATATTTCTCTCGGAAAAATAGTCATAGGGCAACGTCTCAGGTCCAATAAACTTAAACTTCTTGCTCCCTCAAAGCCCTGTCCTTTCACGTGATCCAAGCTGCTGCCGGAGAGATTTAGTGTTGTTAGTGTCGATAAGAAAATGTTCCCTAAGTCTAGGCTTGAAATTACGACGTCCGAAAGATCGACAAATTTGAGAGACGATGTTCTTCTGGCATCCACGAAAGACAAATCATTAAATGGATTAAAACTTAATTTGACAGACTCTAGTCGTGTTAGACCAGTAAACGAATTGTTGCTAAAGTAAGTTAATTGATTGCTGCTGAGGTCTAGAATGCGGAGATTAGGCAAGGTCACCTCATGCAGCCTGGTTATATTACACCGAACTAGAATGAGATGAACGAGGTAGATATTACTTTCAAAGTCAATCAAGTTCATTGCTGTCCCACTGGCATTAACGTATCGAAGGTTAGGGTAGCTAGCAGCATGGAAGATACCAGAACAACCAAAAGCCCAGCCGTGACAGACACAGTTGTGTGGACATGTTTCATTACACAATATTTCATCATCATGTAGAGGACAATGGTAGATCCCGTCACACACGTGACTCTCGTGAACACACACCTGAGAGGCGCGGCAGCGGTAGAAGCCTGGACACGTGTACCTGTCACATGCCGCCTCGTCTTCGTGACCAGGACAGTCGTTGACACCGTTACATCGGAGGTAGACAGGCAGACACACCTGCTGAAGGGTGACACACGTAAAGTGGGATTCCAGACAGAAAAACATCTCGGATGAATTATATTCAAGTTTGTTGTATGGTAAAAAAGAAAACATTCCTTTTGAATTGAAAATAATTTTTAGGGGAGTTCTAACTGAAGTGTGTTGTATTCGTAGAAGACTTCTGTTAGACATCGATCTTCATCCTCAGAATCATCAGAGTCTACTTGTCCGTTACAGCGCTCCCACTGTTCGACACACTGCACACACAATAGTGTTTTTATCTTTGCAGTAGTCAGAAGAACCTAGATAAGCAAAATTTTCAAACTGTAATCAAAATATTTGAACAATCACTTTTTTTCTTTTTTTTCTTGTACTCAGTGTAAAGAATCGTTAAGTTTTAGAAATTTATAAAGATCTTGAAGTTGTCTCCCTTGTGTAGGGTGATCATAACAATACTCATGTAAGAATTCAACAGAAAATCAACAAACCCTCCTGCCTGCACATCGAAAAGGAGACAAAGGGTGGCAGGGTGGAAAGTAGCAGAAGTCTTCGTCGCTCCCGTCTTTGCAGTCAGCACGATGATCACAGACTAGCGTGTACGGGACACTCTGATGCACGCCGACACATTGAAATGGAGGCAATGGTGTCAGTGGTGGTGGACAGGAGTGTGTAGCGCCATCTGTACTGCCCCAGCATCTAGAGACCTCGTCACACGCCAGAAACACGTGTATGAAGTGATGATTGGGACACTGTATGTAGCCTGACTGTTAAACATATTGAACTTATGTTGAGATACTAAAAGTAGCATGAGACATAACGATCAGCACAAATGAAACACTTTAATATAATATTTTATTTCTGAATAGTGTTATATGCTAAAAACAAAGAGTTTAATATTTAGTACCATTTAGACAGTTGTTTGTAAATGTATTAAACTTTCCATCTGATACTCAACCCCTACTGACGGGTTTCCAACTCTTTTCCACTCCGTACTGGAAGCTAATGATTCTGATGTTCACACCAGGTTCAGCACAACAAACACGAGCCATGGTACCACAGCATCCATGATGATTGCCGAGAGCTAAGACGGGTAGTCGACGAGGTGAGGGGTTGTGGTGCAAGTCTCTGTTGATTGTCCGTAAACAGATGTTAAACACTCAGTCAGTCAGTCGTCCCTTGACAGGCTTTTGGGAGAACACATGGATACATGGGTCAGCTGACTGGTCGCCACTCCTGACTACTCCCCACTCGATTAGTTTCAGTCATATTTCTCAAATAGGACTTAGTAATAGTGGATGGCTGCATGTCTCCATCAGTCTCTATACACTCATGAGTTCCCCAAGGTTCTCTATTTGATCCAATTATTTGTATCTTTAACACTAAGCTACTTACTACTTTCATTCAATCTTACTGTATATGGTCGATCTTTTTCTGATATATCAGCTGTTCTCTTTCTCAGGCACTGCTATGCAAAGAGTCAAAGACTGTATTTCTGGTATTAGACAATCGAGGATCCACAAATTAAAACTAAATTACGAAATTGCAGAAGAGCTTATTTCTTCAAGGAGGAAATCAAGAGTTTAAGCTTCACTGCCTGTTTCTGTTCGGGTAGGTGATGCTGATGTTCTTTTTGTCGTTTTTACATGTAACTTAGGTGACATAATGTCTGCTGACATGTCTCTTGATGAACATGTTTCTCACACTTGATGTGCTGCATACTAAGAGCTTTGTATGATAAGCTTATGATATCTGTTCATTTAGTATCTTTGTCATATTACCGATCTATAACGACTCCATCCACGATCTATCTTGGTGGTGAGGCTTTGCCTGCCTGACTAGTATTCATATTTAACTGTTAAAAGGTGTTTTCTATGTGTTTTGTTTGTACGTCTGAACAAAATAATAACACTTTTCATATAGAAATATACATTTCTTGACCTTGATGAACACTGAAGTGGATGATGATCTGATCTCTTGTAGCTCACTGTTTCCATAGGGACTTACAGTTCCTGGAAACTCACACAAAATACAAGAACCTGGAAAGGTGTCTTGACACTTGATTATAACAAGTTGAGTTATTTTATAGATTCTGACCAAATTTGACATAGACGAGCAAATGTCAATAGTAAGAGAAAATTGCCGGAAATCAGACAGGCTGATGAAATGGGCGATCGTATCGTCTGACCACATCCAGCTGTTTCTATACCTGCGACAGATAATAGCAAAGTAGCAAATCTGACAACTATTAACCTACTGTAGAACCTATTGATGATTGATTATTGTGTCGTTTGTCTTTAAAAATATAAATAACGAGAAATAAAAACAAATCAAGTACTTACATCACTGATATTGTCGGAGGAGCTGACCTGGCGCCGATGAAGAAATGAGAACATTCGTCAGTCTTCAGAAAAAGGTCTGTCACAGATTCCCACACCTGTCTTGTACTCAGACTTGGCAACTGTCCTCCTCGCTTCTGACACTGTTCATGTGCATTGATCCAAGACATTTTTTCCTCACCTACATATGAAAGGGAAAAGCATCGGCCGCCAACCTGGAATGTTCCCGGGCTGCACGTGCCGTCACCTGACCAGCATCCAGCTTCATCTTCGCCGCCCACACAGTTAGACACAAAGTTACACGGGAAGTGATGCTGCATGTCCTCCCATCGCACGGCCGAGCAGTTCCACCTGCCGTCAGACAGCTGAACAGGTAGTGCCGACACGTGGTGGAATGAGAACTGTATTCTGAAGAAGGGCTGAGGATATTTGATGAAACTTTTGTACTGGACATGTACACCTCCGTGGTAAATAACTGGTTCAGTGGATGAATATTTGTGTAGAGCACATACACTATATTGTGAGGAGTTCAAATGGTTTTGTAATGTTATTAAGAAAAGTAATTTATTTAGTAAGCAGTTCTCGTTCTCGTTATAAAGATAAATGTTAATAACAGTAACGTGGTCTTCAGGTGCCACCAGATAAGTCCAGGTGCTTATGAAAGGAGGGTATTCATTTTTTTCACTAGGTTGTGATGTGTCTATATAGCCTGTTAATGACAACAAGCAGTTTTAAGGATTGATTTACAAATCAATGTATTTCTAAATAAATTATTTTTTGGCAAGCATGTATCACAATAACATAAAAACATCTACTATAAATTGCAGTTGACTCTTGTTAATTCACTCAATGTTTTTCAATAGCAGACTTATACTTGATTTAATCTACATTAGTCATGTAGTCCAGCAAAAGACATTTCAAAGAAATTTTAATAAAAAGTTTAATTACTGAATAAAAATACATTGTATATCGACAGGAGAGAAATGAAGGTCGGGGTATAGAAGCTTTTTTCTTTCCAATACTGTAATATTTGACATGCCTTTATTTGTAATACTTCAGCTAAACTTCCTCGCAAGTATAAAGTGTCTAAAGTAGCTAGCACCTTCTCTCCGTTTATTAACTTTGTAACTGAGCACACTTCCAAAGCTATAACTGCCTCCTCAAATTACTGAAGTTAATAATTATCTGAGAGATTAGATAGTGAATACATAATGAATCAAACTTTAAATCTCATTTGTCAGAGGATGAGTTGGAACCTGGACTAAATGCCCAACACTTTTTCTCACTTGTGGGTCGTTGTCAGAAATTACAAAAGATATATCCAATTATTGCAATATGACTAAAAGTCCACAATACTGTTATATATAAAAAATTAAGATGAGTTCAAACATGATTTAGTAAGTGAAACGTTAGAGGCAAATAACGGTCTGTCATTGTGTACTGGATAAAAGAAGATAAATAGATAAATGTCTAATGTAAATATGAAAAAATACTCGCAGTTAAGCAAAGAGAAATAGTCTCAAGATGTTTTAGACGAGCATATGGTATGAAAGAAAACAAGATACAAATATGTCATGAAACTAAAATGAAATACCTGTAGTTGAGGAGAGGAATGTGGTGGTGAGTTGTGGCCGAGTTTCTTGTGGGACTGCCGTGAAGTTCACGTTCAGCTGAAAAGCTTTTTTCAAGCTACTTACCATCAACTGAAGCCTCACAATATTGGAGTAAGTGAAAAATTCAGTGGGGAGGTAGTTGAGATAATCATCAAATATAACCACGTTGTCTTCATCAGTTAAAATGACTTGATGTAGACCTCCCGTTATTTTTGTTGACGTCCACACGTGAGCCACCATTCCTTGGAGAACTTGCAGCTCGATGGTGCAGGAGAGGACGACCGAGTATGTCTGTGAGTTGTCGGTCTGTGTGAGAGAAATGAGGATGCTCCCTTCGCTCCCCTTCACGGGATAAATGTACGAGTGGTTGACACATTCTTGAAGCTGTAAGTGCCAATGAGGTGAAGGTAAACTTGTAGTCAGGTCGTCAAACGTATTGACACTCGCCAGTGGCTCGGTGGCGGAGCTCGTGTTGCTCACACCATGTACGTGTGTCACCACGTTGTCAGACTTGTCATATTCACCTTTTTCTACAGACACGTAACGGTCAGTGTGTTTGAAATCAAACAGACTGGTAGATTCTAGTGAAAAGGGGAGATAATCTGGAAACCATATACCCTTGGTAATATTTTCTTCTTCCCACTTGTTGGTATCAGTGGTACTTGCAATGATATTATTTTGAAGTAAGCATATTAATAAACACAGATAGGTAACAAGATTTATTCTGGACATGCTGCCTCATCTGAAGAAATAGAAATTAGTTATCAGATAAACTTCATTATTGTCGTCATCAGCAACAGCACAATCATTAAAAAAAGAAGAAGACTGTTGCTGATTTTTTATATTAAAACGTAACAGTAACAGTCTCCAAAATCGTTTGTGGGAACAGACACTGAACACGAGAGCTGTAATGAGATTAGCGCCACCAGAAAAATTTTAGTAGAAAATAGTTGCCTCAGGAAGGCTAGGAAAGCGGTCAGTGATTATGAAAGAGCAGGTGGTTTCTCCCAGGCCAGCTTGGATAAAGCAGAGTCGAATCTCACCGACGCTATTTTATGTTTCTTGATTCCAGAGTAATATTTTCATCCCGTTGTATCTACAGCTCCAGAAGTAAAACATCTGCGAGGTCTGAACACCACATGACTTTGGAAACAAGACACTTAGCTCTTCAACTTTCTCCAGGCTAACGATCTACCCTCGCTTCACAATTTCCGCGCCAGGTGGGTTTTCTGAAAGATTTTTTTTTATTAAATAAAGAATTAAACAATTATCTAATGCAGCACATAAAGCTGTCTGTTGACTCATTTCACAGGTCAGCTTGTGATGTATACTGAAGACTGATGCTGAGCCTTGTGTTCGACACGTCACACAACACACCTGTGACATCACTTGACTTGTCGTGCCTTTAGTTCCGTATTTTTTTCTTCCTCTTTAAATAACATTTTAGTTAGAAGGATGCATGTGTGTCTTTTTTGTAGACATGTTAAAAGCTGAACACGAAGTAATAACAAAGTTTAAGAGAGGTCTAGATACTGTTCACACTACATTGCAGTCGTCGTCAACATCTCGTCAGCTCGTCATGATATTATTTGAGTTTACCTTAACCTATAATAATAATACTTTTACAGTTTTGTTTGATCCACAGACTTTATCAAATGACAAAGATTGCAAGCCACTTAATGATAATAATTGTCAGATGGCTGTGAACTACAGAAGACTAAAGAACAGTTGCTCACGTGTCTGAACACCTCTGACTAGACACACAGCTACTGTCAAGTATGAGACTGGAAGCTTGGCAGTGACTCAGTACTGTGCGAATACCCCGATTATAAAGCTTTTTCACCTAAAGTGTTTCTGCTTTAGATTTTTTGTGTGTGCTGTCTTCTGCTCTCTAGTACCGTCGTGAATCAGTGGGTGGCAGATACAAAAAATTTCACGATGGTGACAGTCGAAATAGAATTACATTCCTTTGCTTCAAGAAAAAAACATTTGTTGATCCGAAAGTCTCGCTAGACGAAACTAGTTTTTAGTATTTCTGTCGTAAAACAGAAATATATGTTAACTTCCATTCCACCCTTTGGAAAGAGATTTCAATGTTAAAAAATATTTTCAAATGTGTTAGTCGTTAGAAACATTTACTTCTGAATGACATTTCATTTTCGTGAATTTGTTTTAATTTCCCTCCTTGCTATTTTTGTTTTTCTTTCACTCCCTGTGTGTGCGTGTGTGTCTTTTAATAATGTTTCAAGAAAGAAAGGATTTATCTAAGAAATTTTAGCAAACAAGGACTTACATATATTACCCAGCAATTAAGGCTTAATACTATCCTAAAAATAATTAGTAATAAATTTCCTTGTGTTTGACTGTTCCGTATTTTCATTCTGTTATATTGTCTCCTACTTTACGCAGTATAACCGGGTGGAGGGTACAGAGCTCTGTCGTGTTTCTGTTTTATCTGATGTCTTCCTGGTGTTGGACTTGTGATTGTGTCGGTGGATTCGGTTCTTGTCCGACGTGCGGACTTCACGATGGGCACAGCTGTGGTCTTCATGTTGTCTCGATCTTCTGTTGATCGGTGAACTTTCGCGTGTGTTGCTCTCATTCGTCGATACAGTCTGACTTTTCTCGCACTGAAATATGTGTGTTCACATTATGTGAATATATCAAGCGCTTAGAGTCGGCCTGGAGGTAAAAACAGATGTTAAGTACATTTGTTGTATTATTATAAGTAGTAGTATAGTAGTATTCGTCACACATACACACAAATACACCTGAGCATACCTGATACACACACACGCGCACAAATTTATATGCTCGCAAACACACACACACACCAGTAACTACAATGTACTTTAGAATCTCAAGCTCTTGAAACATCAATGATTTGTAAGATCACGAGGCCGTGCACGAGGCATACCTGTAGAAGAGCTTTTTTGACGATCAAAAAAAAAGAAGACACCTGCTGTCAGATGACGTACAGACCTCATGTGGAGGGTGGAGAGACTTGGGGAAGGGCGGGGTAGACCAACGAGCACACAGAATGAAATTCCTGCATCATGTTGCTGCTTTTTGTACATCACTGTTGTCACCTGCGGTGCTCTCTCTCTGTACGCTCGATACCAAAACAAATCATCAAATGGCATAGTTCTACGTAGCTACAAGACTGTCTCTGTGACTGACTGACTGACTGACTGACTGACTGACTGACTGACTGACTGACTGACTGTGTGGATGGAAGAATTTGCTTGATCATGCAAGATGTTTCTGAAGGAGGAGACGTGTTCTTCAATGGAAAAGGTGAAAATATGTGCCTGTTATTACTCAGACTGTGTGCGATCACTCGGGTAGGACTGCAACGATTTTAACACAGTGCCAAAGAGACTGCAAGTGGCACAACGGCGCTAGAGAACCGTCACGGTCACATGAGCCGACAATAATGAGATGGATCCACCCAGCCACGCGTGTACGTGCTTATATTGACAGGATAGAAGTTGAGCAATTTACACAGTTCTAGAGACCATAAAGGAAGAAAACAAATAATGATCAACCAAGACTACAGTGAGGTGTTAGTAATAAACAAAAAAATCAGAAAGAGTTAAAATGTGGCGTGTAACTGTTTATCACATGTTTACACATACACAGAGAGTTAACGTAAAAATCATTTAAAATATTACATTACTCGAACACATTCTTGTTAAACTTACTGATATATATATAACAAAATTTTTAAATAACCCCTTCCTCCCGCCATCGTCAAATCTTATCAAGCAATTATCTTCACTAAGCAGAAAGTCTATCGCCGAGATGTTATTTTAATGTTATGTTAGACTAGATGTGTCATTCAAGCTTTGATGAACTGGGGATATCCGTTACTTGTGACTGTAGGTCGAGAGAATTAGTTTGTGCTGCAAGAAAATGTATATTGAGGTCCATTTTATTCGCACTTCATTTCGTATAGTCTCACTCACTTGTTTTAGTAGATTGAACCGTAAATGAAGGTAATAAATCGTTTATTTGCAAAAATAATAATACATAATATTATGTTCGATGGTGTAGAACCTTATCCTGACCTGTGGCCACCTCAAAACGCTTCACAAGTGAGCGAAGGTTCAAAAGTAATGTGACGACAAAATAAAGTGACGACAAAATGTTCGTGTTCAGCAGACCGTGTCTCAGGGCAGCGTCTACACGCAGCACGAACAGAACTCCGCCGTACAAACATCAAAGCATCAAGCAAGCCGCAATACACTCCATAGCAAATAAACAAATCCAACGGACAATAAAAACACTTTCTCCATTGACACACACCGCAAAGATGTCTATGTCCACCTGCACAGCTTACGTGGGTCTTCAGTTTGATACAGTGTGGTCTAAGGTAAGCAACTGCAAGATGTTGTAGTC
The DNA here is from genome assembly GCF_003073045.1 of Pomacea canaliculata. Lineage (NCBI taxonomy): Eukaryota > Metazoa > Mollusca > Gastropoda > Architaenioglossa > Ampullariidae > Pomacea > Pomacea canaliculata. The sequence continues at coordinate 4,617,930 of NC_037603.1, forward strand.
ACGAAAGCCTAACGAGTTATCTGAGTTTCATGTCTTAAACGCCTCTCGACTATTAAAAAAAAAACAAGTATGGAATACCTCGGCACTGAAACAAGTAAGAAAAAGAGAAATGAAAATCAAATATGGTTCTCATGTGTTTATTAACGTAAGATATTTATATACAGATCTGTATACACACAACAAGAGATACAAGCTGAAAGTAAACACAAAGTACTAATTAAAATGGCGAACTACACAAGAAGAGTCTTTTAATTGTGTATATATTAATACATATTAATTGAATATATATATTGTGTATGCACGTTATTTACATCGCGCAGTAGCCACTTCCTAAATCTTAACCACCAGACGTGCACAGGAGTTCTGTTCTCTCTATGGGTACCTTGAGTACTGCGAACTTTTGAAGCATTCAGCTGTACGGCTTCTGGACTTAAATCTCCGTGATAATTTCAGTATACTAGAGTTCTGATTTATGCAGGTGATGTACTAGATTAAGACATAAGTAAAGCAACCATAATTATATTTTTGACGGATTGAGAATTCGCAAACTTAAGTTTTGACACAGTGTGGTCTAAGGGAAGCAACTGCATGATGTTGTAGTCACGAAAGCCTACACGAGTTATCTGTGTTTCATGTCTGAACGCCTAACTATAAAAATTTATTTAAAAAAAAAATCCAAATACATAAAACATCGGCACTCAAACAAGAAGAAAAAGAGGAATGAAAATCAAATATGGTTCTCATGTGTTTATTAACGTAAGATATTTATGTACAGATCTGTATACACATAACATGAGATACAAGCTGGAAGTGAACACCAAGTTCTAATTAAAATAGCGAAGTTCACAATAAGAGTCGATTAATTGTGAACATATTAATATTGTGTATGCACGTTATTTACATCGTGCGGTAGCCAATTTCTGACTCTTAAGCACCAGACGTGCACAGGAGTTCTTTCTATGGGTGCCTAGAATACTGTGAACTTTTGAAGCATTCATCTGTACGGTTTCTGATTTAAATCTGCCTAAAAATTTCAGTATACTATAAATTTTGATTCATGCTGGTGATGTACTAGATTAAGAGATAAGTGGGCCAACCATAATTATATTTGTAACGGATTCAGAATTCTCAAACTTAAGTTTTGATACAGTGTGGTCTAAGGGAAGCAACTGCAAGATGTTGTAGTCACGAAAGCCTATACGAGTTATCTGTGTTTAATGTCTTAAACGCCTCTCAACTATTAAAAAAAAAAAAAAGTACAGAATGCATCGGCACTGAAACAAGTAAGAAAAAGAGAAATGAAAATCAAATATGGTTCTCATGTGTTTATTAACGTACGATATCTATGTACAGTTGTGATTGCACACAACATGAGATACAAGCTGAAGGTAAACACCGAAGTACTAATTAAAATGGCGAAGTTCACAATAATAGTCTATTAATTGTGTATGTAATAATATATATTAATTATATATATATATTGTTAATGCACGTTACTTACATCGTGCAGTAGCCACTTCTACATGCACAAGAGTTCTGTTTTTTCTTGATACTGTGAACTTTTGAAGCATTCAGCTGTACGGTTTCGGGATTGAAATCTCTGTTATAATTTCAGTATACTATATTTGAATCATGCAGGAGACTTACTAGATTAAGACATAAGTGGGCCAACCATAATTATATTTTTAACCGTTTTGATACAGTGTGGTCTAAGGGAAGCAACTGCAAGATGTTGTAGTCAGAAGGCCTACAAGGTTTATCTGTGTTTCGTGCCGTAAACGCCTCTAGACTATTTGGAAAAAAAAAAAAAAAAAAAAAAAAAAACAAGCACAGAATACATCGGCGCTCAAACAAGTAAGAAAAAGAGAAATGAAAGTCAAATATGGTTCTCATGTGTTTAATAACGTAAGATATTTATGTACAGATCTCTTGTACAGATTTCTTGGTAGTTTAAGTGTCTATTCATTGTGCATGTATTAATATATATTAATTTTGTGTGTATGTATATATATTGTTTATATATATATATTGTTTATGCACGTTATTTACATCGTGCAGTAGCCACTTCCTGACTCTTAAGCACCAGACGTGCAGAGGAGTTCTTTCTATGGGTGCCTAGAATACTGTGAACTTTTGAAGCATTAAGCTGTACGGTTTCTGGAATTAAATATCCGTAATAATTTCAGTATACAGTGTTCCCTCGTTTATCGCGGGGAATAGGTTTCAAGACCATACGCGATAAACGAATTTCCGCGAATTAGGGACATTCATGCAATAATAATATATACATGTAAAACAATATCATATTAGTGTATAGTGAAATATTAATCATGGTATTAATACAGTACAATAACACTTAAGTGTAAAAAAAATATGACACAATGAAACCAAAAAAGTGATGCGAACTGGCTGCGAGATGGGAGATATCGATCATTGCTCCTCACTTACGCATAGCAATGGATTTCTCATACAGTTATTTTTTTTTTGTCTGACTATTCACAAAATTACCATGATATTTTAATAGAAATACTAATATAGCTAAATTTTTCGTCTTTTTTCCTGTTGAAATGTTTATGGTATTTTGTAGAACGATAATTCCTAGCTCGGAAGTATCGATCGATACTTCACTCAAAAAAAACCGCGAAGCAGCGAAAGAATACTGTACTATAATTTGATTCATGCTGGTGATGTACTAGATTAAGACATAAGTGGGCCAACCATAATTATATTTTTGACGGACTGAGAATTCTCAAACTTAAGTTTTGATACAGTGTGGTCTAAGGGAAGCAACTGCAAGATGTTGTAGTCACAAAAGTGAACACAAAGTACTAATTAAAATGGCGAAGTTAACAATAAGTGTCGATGTATTCCGTACTTTTTATTTTTTTAATAGTCGAGAGACGTTTACGACATGTAACACAGATAACTCGTGTATTGACTACAACATTTTGCAGTTGCTTCCCTTAGACCACACTGTATCATAACTTAAGTTTGCGAATTCTGAATCCGTTAAAAATATAATTATGGTTGGCCCACTTATGTCTTAATCTAGTACATCGCCTGCATAAACCAGAACTATAGTATACTTAAATTTTTAGGTAGATTTAAATCCAGAAACCGTACAGATGAATGCTTCAAAAGTTCACATTATTGAAGGCACCCATAGAAACAACAGAACTGCTGTGCACGTCTGGTGCTTAAGAGTCAGGAAGTGGCTAGTGCGCGATATAAATAACATGCATACAAATATATATATATATATATACAATTAGTATATATTATAATATATACACAATTAATAGACTCTTATTGTTAACTTCGCCATTTTAATTAGTACTTTGTGTTTACCTTCAGCTTGTATCTCATGTCGTGTGTATACAGATCTGTACATAAATATCTTACGTTAATAAATACATGAGAACCATATTTGATTTTCATTTCTCTTTTTCTTACTTGTTTGAGTATCGATGTATTTCGTACTTTTTATTTTTTTAATAGTCGAGAGACGTTTACGACATGTAACACAGATAACTCGTGTATGCTCTATTGACTACAACATTTTGCAGTTGCTTCCCTTAGACCACACTGTATCATAACTTAAGTTTGCTAATTCTGAATCCGTTAAAAATATAATTATGGTTGGCCCACTTATGTCTTAATCTAGTACATCGCCTGCATAAATCAGAACTATAGTATACTTAAATTTTTAGGTAGATTTAAATCCAGAAACCGTACAGATGAGTGCTTCAAAAGTTCACATTTTTGAAGGCACCCATAGAAACAACAGAACTGCTGTGCACGTCTGGTGCTTAAGAGTCAGGTGGCTAGTGCCGCGATGTAAATAACGTGCATACAAATATATATATATATACAATTAGTATATATTATTATATACACAATTAATAGACTCTTATTGTTAACTTCGCCATTTTAATTAGTACTTTGTGTTTACCTTCAGCTTGTATCTCATGTTGTGTGTATACAGATCTGTACATAAATATCTTACGTTGATAAACACATGAGAACCACATTTGATTTAAATTTCTCTTTTTCTTACTTGTCTGAGTGCCGATTTATTCTGTACTTGAAGTTTTTTAATAGTCGAGAGGCGTGTACGACATATAACACAGATAACTCGTGTAGGCTTTCGTGACTACAACATCTTGCAGTTGCTTCCCTTAGACCACACTGTGTTAAACTGAAGACACACGTAAGCTGTGAAGGTGGACATAGACATCTTTGCGGTGTGTGTCAATGGAGAAAGTGTTTTTATTGTCCGTTGGATTTGTTTATTTGCTATGGAGAGTATTGCGGCTTGCTTGATGCTTTGATGTTTGTATGGCGGAGTCCTGCTCGTGCTGCGTGTTGACGCTGCCCTGAGGTGTGCAGACACGGCCTGCTGAACATGAACAGTTTGTCGTCACCTTATTTTGTCGTCACTTTATTTTGTCGTCACCTTATTTTCACGTCATCTTATTTTGTGGTCACCTTATTATGATGTCACATTACCTTCTGAGCCTTCGCTCTTTGGTGAAGCGCCTTGAGGTGACCACAGGCCAGGATAACGCGCTACACCAGCGAACATAATATTTTTATAATTATTTTCGCAAATAAACGATTTATTACCTTTATTTACGGTTTAATCTATAAAACAAGTGAGTGAGACTATACTGAATGAAGTGCGAATAAAATGGACCTCAAAATACATTTTCTTGCAGCACAAACTAATTCTCTCGACCTACAGTCATAAATAACGGATATCCCCAGTTCATCAAAGCTTGAATGACACATCTAGTCTAACAGAACATTAAAATAACATCTCAGCGATAGAATTTCTGCTTAGTGAAGTTAATTGCTTGATTTGAGGATGGCGGGCAGAATGGGTTATTGCAAAAGGTTGTTATAATATATATATATCAGCAAGTTTATCGGGAATGGAGGTATGTGTTGCAGTAATGTAATGTTTTAAGCGATTTTTACGTTAACTCTCTGTGTATGTGTAAACATGTGACAAACAGTTACACGCCACATTTTAACTCTTTCTGATTTTTTTGTTTACTACTAACACTACGCTGTAGTCTTGGTTAATCATTATTTGTTTTCTTCCTTTATGGTCTCTAGAACTGTGTAAATTGCTTTTACCTATCCTGTCAATATAGGAACATACACGCGTGGCTGGGGGGGGGGGGAATCACATCTCATTATTGTCGGGCTCATGTGACCGTGACGGTTCTCTAGGGCCGTTGTGCCACTTGCAGTCTCTCTGGCACTGTGTTAAAATCGTTGCAGTCCTACCCGAGTGATCGCTCACAGTCTGGGTAACAATAGGCACATATTTTCGCCTTCTCCATTGAAGAACACGTCACCTCCTTCAGAAACATCTTGCATGATCAAGCACATTTTTCCATCCACTCCTCAATTCTTCATCTTCATTAACGCACTTTTCGGGTTGTCATCCGTGTGTTCACGCTTACCTTGACTGTCGGTTTTTTTCGTAGTCTTTTGTATACAGAGCATTTAGCTCGCCTCCATGTTTGGAAATTTGCTGTAAAATCTCAATAATCGTCATCGTCATGATGTTTTGGTCAAAGGATATTACCACTTAGACCTGCCTTCATTTGCTTTAAAAACTTAAGATAAAGGTTGTTGGGGAAGAGGAAGAGAGAAGGTGAACCACTTTCCTACACTACCTGCCTGTTTTTATACCCAATAAGGGGGATCAAGTACCCATTCAACAAGGGCAGTGAGGGTCAGTCAGTCAGTCAGTCAGTCAGTCAGTCAGTCAGTCAGTCAGTCAGTCAGTCAGTCAGTCAGTCAGTCAGTCAGTCAGTCAGTCAGTCTTATAGCTACGTAGCACTATGCCATTTAATTTTTTGTTCTGGTAGCGAACGTACAGAAAGAGAGAGAGAGAGCACAGCAGGTGACAACAGTGATGTACAAAAAGCAGCAACATGATGCAGGGATTTCATTCTGTGTGCTCGTTGGTCTCCCCGCCCTCCACATGAGGTCTGTACGTCATCTGATAGCAGGTGTCTTCTTCTTTTAGATCGTCAAAAACTCTCTTCTACAGGTAGGACCCGTGCACGGTATCGTGATCTTACAAATCATTGATGTTTCAAGAGCTTGAGATTCCAGAACACGTTGTAGTTACTGGTGTGTTCGAGCATATAAATTTGTGTGCATGTGTGTATCAGGTATGCTCAGGTGTATTTGTGTGTATGTGTGACGAATACTACTATACTACTACTTATAATAATACAGCAAATGTATATAACATCTGTTTCTACCTCCAGGCCGACTCTAAGCGCTTGATATATTCATATAATCTGAACACACATATTTCAGTGCGAGCAAAGTCTGACTGTATCGACGAATGAGAGCAACACACGCGAAAGTTCACCGATCAACAGAAGGTCGAGACAACATGAAGACCACAGCTGTGCCCATCGTGAAGTCCGCACGTCGGACATGAAGCTAATCCACCGACACAATCACAAGTCCAACACCAGGTAGACATCAGATAAAACAGAAACAAGACAGAGCTCTGTACCCTCCACCCGGTTATACTACGTAAAGTAGGAGACAATATAACACAATCAAAATACGGAACAGTCAAGCACAAGAAAATTTGTTTCTAATTATTTTTAGGATAATATTAAGCTTTAATTGCTGGGTAATATAAGTCGTTGTTTGCTAAAATTTCTTAGATAAATGCTTTCTCTCTCGAAAGATTCTTAAAACACACAGACACGCACAAACACAGAGAGAGAGGGAGTGAAAAAATTTTCCACTGTAATACGAGAAATAAATGTGACTGGGAATACAAAGGCAAACAGTTTGAGGCAAGGTGGAAAATGTAGTTTCAAAAATCTTTACAAACGATTAACTGTTTTTAAACTGTTGTAAAAGAATTTGTTAATTAACTAGTGGAAATACATTTTTTTTCTTAGACAGTACTAGAATATTGTCTTGGATGTCTTTATAAAGCAGTGTACCTAACAAAGCAGTCGGAGGAACCTCACAGACATCACAGAATGTTTTACTCTAAGATGATCGTCAGTTCCTTGTCCTCAGTCCTTTAGCTAGTTCCTTCAGAAAAGGTCAAAGGTAGCTGCTGAGAGACTTTACCTATCTATGGCTTTGATTATTTCGAAACAGAGGAGACGACACAGTGACATGTTCAGAACAATAACAACGATCGTTAGTATACTTTGCTTACACTTTACATCCGGCTCCTCTACATCAACAGCAAGTAGAGTGATGAACCCCACATCAGGGGAGGTGAGCATCACTGCGCACAGTGCAGTCCACCATCAAAAGTCCTATTCATCTGCCAGACATCATGACCAACTCGTACCATGTGAGTCAAGGGTCACGACATTCTAGTGACACCCGTGACACCAACACACTGATGATTACTACTTCCGGTCACGACTCTGCTGTCCAACTGCGTGACGTAGTAAAAGTAAACAGTTCGTCTGAGGCCACAAGCAAGAGGAACAAATCATCCTGATCTCCATCTAGAACTTAGAAACTGCTCTAACCGCATAGACAGACATCATATCATCCATAACGAGGCCGTCATTAACTGGACCTTTCATCCGAGAGATGAAGTTTTGTCACACGACACTTCGTTTTGTATTTTGCATCTAAGTGTTCCCAAAGGGATGGTGGCTGTTGTGCAGGTAAAATACCCGATTACAAATTGTGCCGCTGTCAACATCGCCCTGTTGGACGACAAAGATGTGACCATCTTCTCTGGCTGTCCGCTTCGGCTGCCTCCGTCATTTGTTACCTATTCTCATCTCGTGACCTTTAATTTGACCTTTGTTGTAGCTAACTTCAAAAGATTGATTTCTTCTTTTAAAATGGCCTTTAACATCACCACCTTGCCAGAGAGCAGTCGCCCACACCTTGAAATCAACTTTCATTCCTCAACATCAGGTGTGTTACTTTAGATACTACAATTCAGTCTTACACAAAATTAAACAGAAAATTAGAGAAAATTAGATGATTGAGATGATAATTTTATTGTATGGCGCTGTTTATTGCTAACCGCACACTTAATATGAACCCTGATGATAAGTTCTTAGTATTGTACAACAACAAACGTAATACAATAGGAGATGTAAAATACTATTTATTCACAACAGTTAGTTGTACAAAATAAACGTGTACTACGTTTTTTATGGCAACAGAGAATTAGAAGCAGCTGCAGTAATTGTAAACCTTTGTGGCGGTCTGTAAATTCCCTTTGCCTTTTGCAATCTGTAATTCCTGTTTTGTTGATTTATTTTAATCATAACATTAACATTTGTTTATTCACAAAGGTAGGTGAGTGTGATGAGTTTAAGTGCACAGAGGTCAGACCGGCAGTCTACCGGGTCATGCACTGTCCTTGTCCTTTACAATCAGGACAAACTAGTCATCTGCACGGATATCTTTCTGTCCTTCTACCACACCATCTTTAGAGTTACAAGGACTTACTACTTATATGAGCATATAAACTACCTTTCTGTGCTTACCGTTTCATGTCCTCACCAACTGCTTAGAACGATCTGAAAGACTACACAGGGACTGTAACAAATAAAAGTTTCAATGAGTGTCATAAGTCTTTTGAATTTATATAACATAACAGGAAACATATCTGTATGGCAAATGTATTTTACAAATATCACACACAAAGGGTAGGGTACTAAAATGTCATAAAATTACTTTCTACGGTTCAGCTTATGGTTAATCTCCTTATCTTATTACGATAACTTAAACCTATTTCACCATCATTGTGTAACCATAGTGTCTCAAAACTCCTTCCACATTTATCACACCTGTCACAAGTCGCAAAACTGAAGAGCTAAATGTCTCTCGTTTGTATGACAATACAAAGGTCATTTTCCAATGAGTTACAGGTAAAATCGAGATGAAGAACTGGAGTCAACAGGACTATCGACCATTCGTAAAATCCTCTGTACACCTCAAGGCTCTAAATGACAATATTATTGTCCTTCATTTAATTCCTCGTACATATATGTGCTCGGACATCAAGTACTCTGAGCACGTGACCTTCCGCACAGACAACAACACCTTAACGTATCCTTTATGCAGATTACCGGTAAACATTTGCCACGGCCTTACTTTTTATTCCGGATGGGTATTCATAGAATTTCAAAGTTATCAGACGTATTGGGTAAACAACTTGACATTATCTTTTGATTTTCAACACAAGTCACAACCACCTGTGGAACTGTCTGGAGACAGGTGGAACTGCTCAGTTACAGACTGGCCGGACATGTGGCAGGACACTCCATGTATCTTGATGTTTGACTGTAACGACAAGGAAGCAGAAGGTGGTTGTTGGCAAGGTGATGGCACATTCAGACAGGGACTATTTCAGGTTGACGGGCGCTGTATTGCTGTTTCCAGTGTAAACCAATCATCATCTTGGCCCCGTGAGAGCGGATGGTGTCAGGAGCGTGGAGGACAACTCGTCAGTCTGACTACACAAAACCTGAAAGATCGTCTGCCAAAACTGCTACAGAGGCTAAATCTGAGTGGAATTGTTTTCCTTGGCCTGATGACAATGCCGGAAGCTTTATCCCCAATGTAAGTACACGTGTATTTTACTCTACATTTGTTTCAATGGTTGTATGGTCGCTTCGTTGTATCTACTGTGTTCATCGATGATTATGTAGACTGTTTGACTACCTTATTCTGCTGATTAACCAATATTTTATTTGCCCAGGTACCAACACAGTTTACAGTGGATTGATAAGACTGTTGCACATACCAGCAACACAAAGTATAGTTCAGGTGTGCAAGAGTGCTTTTCTATCGGATTTAGTTTATATCATCAACACGTTTCAGCTTACCTGATGAAAGCAGGATGTAACGCGATGTATTCCATTACTTTTCGCATGTGCCAGCTTCCGGTTACTTACAAACAGCAACAGCTACCGATGATTTCCACACAACAGCACTCTGAGAGACTGTCAAAGGTCAGTAACGGCCCAGCGCTACTTGTATGTGCTCACAATAATAACCGCATTGAGATCTTACATAAAACTTAATTTACTTTTGTGCATATGTCTTCACATCTATTTTGTATACCAAAAACATACTAAAACAAATCAAGACTATTTTTATATCTAAATTATATAAAGTTTTGATACTTTATTATTGTAATATCCGATCATGTAATTGTTGTCGATGTCAGCGGTGTCTAAAGTACAAACATCCGAATGTCCACCAGGCTGCGTACATCCGATGCCCCGCTAATCACTTCACTCACGTGTTCCTGGCTTGTGATAAGAACTCTGCCTGTTGGTCTGGTAACTATGGCGACAAGTCTTTCTGTTCGGCACCACTGACGTCACTTCCGCCGTTCTTTAAGTGCAGCGGTGTGCAGGATAGTGTCCCCTACACGTTAGTGTGTGACCATCGGCCTGACTGTAAAGACGGGAGTGACGAGGACTTCTGCTTCTTCCCACAATGTAATAGTTCATCGTCTTTTCACTGCAGCGGTAAACAGGTTTGTCTTATCATTTCTTTACTTTAAAATAAAAGCTACAGATAATGAAAGTCGAGTTTAAATTTTAGCTACCTGTACTGAAGTTTTGAACAAAATCCCCTCGGTTTTTGATAGTCTTACGATATAATTATACTTATGTCCAAAAGGTAGCAATGGTTTCAGGATACCGGCACGTTTTTCACTTTTGCAAAGGAAAACAAAGTCTGATTAGGAACTTAGAAAAAGAAGCAGCCTGTCTCGTAGAGTCGAACACGATCCTGACATGCGCAATGTCACTGTCGAGAAGACGGAAAACTTGAGATTGAGAGTAAACACATACTTCCCGTTGGATTTAGATTATGTCATTTAATAAATAAATATTTTGGCATTCTTAATCCATTCAAAAGTTTTTCTTTACATTTACCTTCAGAAATTATTTTTAATCTACAATTCGACTATTATTACTTTACTATGTTAATGAAACTTTTCTGAAGAAAGCGTGTACTGTTTAAGCTTATCTTCAAATTTCCTTTTCTTTAATTTTTTAAAAATAATAAACACCGGTTACGTAGTATAACGCACACATAAGTAACTAAAAAATAGTATACCTAATTAATACCTAATTAACACATAAACAAATATTTTACCATATGCTTTCGTATTTCGCGTCACAACTTATCAATGACTTCCTGCTTTAGGTATTACGGTTTTCTTTTTGTTGTCCTGAAAAATCACTATGGGCATGAGTAACAGATAAATTTAATGCAAGTCATGTGCAAATGTCAATATTGTTAGCCTTCTACAAAATTTGTTTTAATGAGACAGGAATAATACCATGTATCGTGTCGGCAGTGTGTTGATCAGAGTAAAGTCTGTGACAATCAAGTGGATTGTGATGACAACAAAGACGAAGACTTGTGTCACACGGAATCCTTCAAAACAATTTATTTCGAGGACATATTTTATACACCACCTTTAAGACTTACATTTCAAGAAGGACTGTTAACTTTGACTGATTACAACTCGTCTGAAATGTCGACATTTACTTGTCCTGATACCGACTTCACGTGTGTCAGCCTTCAGCAGGTTTGTCTGCCTGTCTACCTCCGTTGTAACGGGATGAACGACTGTCCTGGTCACGAAGACGAGGCGGCATGTGACAGGTACACGTGTCCAGGCTTCTACCGCTGCCGCGCCTCTCAGGTGTGTGTTCACGAGAGTCACGTGTGTGACGGGATCTACCATTGTCCTCAACGTGATGATGAAATACTGTGTAATGAAACATGTCCACACAACTGTGTCTGTCACGGCTTGGCCTTCATTTGTTCTGACATTTTCAATGCCGCTGACTATTCTAACATTCGCTATCTGGATGCCAGCGGGACTTTGATGACCCTCGCTCATCTGTGGAACAACACCTTCCTCGTTCATCTCAGTCTGGTCCGCTGTAAACTCAATGAACTGCATGAAGTCGTTTTGCCTAATCTCCGTATTGTGGATCTGAGCTACAATGAGTTAACTCACATAACGAGCAGCCATTTTGCTGGTCTGACAAATATTGAGTATTTGAAGATAAGTAATAATCCTTTAAAACGAATTTACTTGCAGGATTACGTTTACACAAATCCTCTAAAATTGTTAGAGCTATCGCATATCACAATATCAGAAATTGACTTTGCGATGTTCACCTATTTTTCGCATTTAACTGTGTTAAATCTCTCTGGTAGTCAGATAAAGCACGTGACAGGAAAAGGCTTTGGTAAAATGAATAATCTGCGCATGCTCGATCTGCGACAATGTCCAATCACACATTTTCCAAAGGAAATATTCCAGGCTCTGTCCCGACTGGACACTGTTTATGCTGACAACTACAAGCTGTGCTGTCCGGCAATACTACCCCGAGGGTTCAACGTGCTCAACTGTCACGCTCCCTCCAATGAAGTGTCTTCGTGTGACGATCTACTTCGCTCCAACCTGTACCGCGTGGCACTCGCCATCTTTGCCTCGCTCTCGTTACTGGGAAATGTCGGCACACTGCTTTACCGCTTGATCTTCCACAAAACCACAGGTGACATCGGGTATGATGTCTTCGTCACCAACCTGTGTGTGGCCGACTGTCTCATGGGTGTGTATTTATTGGTTATCGGTGTCGCAGATTACAGGTACAGAGGCTCTTACCTGTGGGAGGATGTCGACTGGAGGAACAGCGGCTTGTGCAAGGTTACAGGCTTCGTGTGTTTATTGTCAATGGAGATGTCTGTGTTTATGATCTTTTTAATCACTACAGACCGCTTTTTAGTTCTTCGTTTTCCTTTTAGTTCTTTTCATTTTAATAAACGTTCAGCACAGCTTACATGTGGACTTGTGTGGCTTGCAGGTCTGACCTTAGCTGTGACCCCTTGTCTTCCTGTGACGTCACACTGGCAGTTTTACAGCCAGACTAGTATTTGTATTCCGCTTCCTACCTCCAGGGTTGATTTCCCTGGTCGTAAATATTCGTTTACTGTTATAGTTGTCTTGAATTTTATGTGTTTTCTTGTTATTTTTGTGGGTCAGGTCCTTATTTACTGGTCTATTCGCGCGACCTCCATGTGTGTGTCCAGCACATCCAAAGCTACTAAAGACATTACTGTAGCACGACGGCTAATCACTGTAGTAATGTCGGACTTTTTGTGCTGGTTTCCTGTCGGTTTAACGGGAATTCTCGCGACCTATGACATTCCTATCTCGGGAGAGGTCAATGTGGCGATGGCTATTTTTATTTTGCCTGTTAACTCCGCATTGAACCCCTTCCTTTACACGTTTAACATTTATTTGGAGAGGAGACGACGAGCTGGAGAAGTAGAAAGACAAAAATGGATAATGTGTCAACTGAAATCGCAGAGGATTGTAAGACAGAGGGTGTTTAAGACCTAAACAAAACTCCGTGCCCTAAACTTTGTAAAGGCAATTGTTGTAAATTTAAAGAATCAAAATGTCTGGGTTTTTTTCCTTATTATTTTTCTTTACATTTTTATTTACTCTTGCAATTTCTTAAAATTTCCTTTGTTTTGGAAGGCTTGTTATCTCCAAAATTCTAATCATTCTTCAATTTGAACTTTCGTTGAAATCGATAGGTACGTATGGCTAATTGATTATTTCTGTGTTATTCCTTTCTTTTCTTTGCGTTTGTTTTATGCAGACTTGCTTACTGCAAATCCTTGCTTGCGGGCTGCCTGTATACCTTCTTCACAAACTCCACAAAGTACTGAAGTCTGCTGCACGTCTGGTGCTTAGAGCAGGACACGTGACCACACCACCCCTCTCCTTATTTTTCTACTTTAGTTTCCCATCCGTTTTCATCCAGTACAGACTGTCCGTGCTGTGTTTTAATTACTTAACTGGCACCTTCTCTGGTTATTTCACTGAACTGCTCTTCTTTTTTGTCCCTACCAGACACTCTACTCCTCATCTGATGATTGTCTCCTTACTCTTCCTGTCACCAGAACAACAACAACAAACGGCCACAGGATTTTTAGTTATTAAAATTTCGATTTTTGGTTATCATGGAACTCTCTCCCTTTCCATATCCCCAACCTACGACAATTAAATCCTTTAAGCGTGCACTGAAGACACACCTCTTCCTTAAACATCACACTTAACAACCTATCCCATAATACCAGTCCTTTTTAACACCCTTCCTAGAACAATATCATGTTACTCTTAGCTCTTGTACTTGTTATCTGGTTCCTTTTGTGTTTTCTGTATTTGATTATATTATTGATTTTGTAGGTTGTTTATTCTTTTATAGTTTTATATGTTACTTGTTTTCCTGTCGCTCGTATGCTGTCCATGTTTTGTTTTTGTTCTTAAGAGCTATGAGCATGCTCCTTAGGAGTGTGAGTATGCGCTTTACAAATTTTGCATTATTATTATTATTATTTATTATTATTATTATTATTATTATTATTATTATTATTATTATTACGCTTCATTTAAGGAAATGTTTTCAGAAGTACTGAGCAAATGTACAAAGGTGCGTAAAAAATCCCTATAAGAAATTGACTTTTAAATCCTGAGGAAAACTTACTGTCCTGACAAATGGCAAAATATTCAAAACATGAGCAAAACATAGAAACAGGAGCTCAATACAACATGCAACTTTTCTTTCATATAAATGGAGACAACTTTCTTTATAAGGTATTAATATATGTTTGTTTTCTGTTTTCTTTGTAATTTTATGTGTGCGTGTGGTATATGCGTGTGTGTGTGCGCGTGTAAATGAATTAATATGTAGATTCCCTTATACATACCGGTGTTCGCGAGAAATAAATGAATAATTTAATTATGATAATCAGCGGTCTAATAATAGAATCACCAAATTAAGATAACAGGTCAACAAAATAGTAATAGAGAATGGTCTTTTTAATAGGAAAACAAAAAATAATACCAAAAATGATGTGAGACAGATAGAGGACAATCTTAACTCTTGCTCACCTTTGTCATCACTACCACCATCATCGCCGCTGACAAAAGTGAATTATCAGCAAAATAAATCGCAAATAACCAACGTTATAACAACAGAAGACAATTAAAACATAGGAACTATACTCAGTACAACACTTACAGGAAGGACAGGGCAAGTTGTACTTACAAGATAAGGCCAAAGCAAGTGGTGCATCATAGAAATCACAGAAACGCGCAGACTTACATCTTAACCATTCTAAAGACACACTCACAATATCACAAACCCATCCTGATACCCAACTGACAGTTCATCTGTGATTCAGTAGCTGGAGGGCAAAGGTTACAAACACCTTCAGGTGCCTGTTACTTTTACAAAGAGACTTAGTATAACGCTTATCTTAACTGAAACATATGTTTGCAATACTGTGTAAACTGCTGTTATTATGGACCACTCAATCTACTCGTGTTCAACAGGACGATCCCGCAACCTGAGCGCCGAGGTCAGCAGTCACGGTCCGCGTGCTGCTCAGTAGCTGTGACCTATCGTCGACACGTGATATGCAAATGTCGGGATGAAGGGAAGTAAAGCAAGATTTTTCCTTACAGGTTACTGTGTGTATTGAAAGGACGGTTACTGACACGTCACCCGTTATTTTGTTCTCCTTGTCGAAAGAGTAAAACAAATGGAAACAAGACACGAAAGCGTTGACTGTTGTGACTCGACTTGCTATTACTTTTAGTGTACAAAATATTGAAATAATTTGTTTAATAAAAATAATTCTTGAAGCTGCTACGGCGCTCATGGACGGTATTCTCTGCTTGAGCAAAGGGGGAGATCCCCTACCGAAACTCGAACCTAAGCTATGTACCTACCTAATCACGTGACCCTCAAAATCTAATCTACCCGACCCTGACGGTATCGATATACTACGGAATCTACTGCCTACCCCTAATTAGTCCAGCGTTGATTACGCACCAGCTTAATTGTCTCCATGTCAGCTAATCAATAAGTCGCTACGCGAGCATTGCGTCATTTAGCCGCGTCATCCGTTACCCTTAGTAACGCAGTGCACGTGCTTTGTTTATGTGCTTCGCGGAGTCTGTAATTGTCTGTACACTTATTGCTGTACTACTGTCATTAAAGTACATTTAGAGATCAAAACTACTTGTATATTTACTCCTAAGTGTGTGTTAAATGTCTGTATATGTATGCCTGCCCTTGTGAGCGAAGAAAAATTTCTGTCCTGGGTATCCTCGACAGACAATAAAGTTTGTTTTATTTGATTTGATTTGATTAGTTTTGAATGGTAATGAAACAAATTTAAATGAGAAATTCAGGGTACAGAGTGATTTTACAGGGTACAGAATGATTTGGTACTTTTTACTTTAGCAAAGTGGTCCGCCGTCCGAAATACTTTAGTTACCAGTCCTACATCCTCCCTGGGCCTCTATCGACTTCATCAATCACCGCCAACTGTCAAGTGGACAAACGGGTAGAAATGATTCCCTTTGACAGACATGATTTTACAGAGGATAGAAATCAATGGTATTTAGTTTTGTGTGTGTGGAGAGAGAGGTAGGGAGATGCTTGCCTTGGGTAGTCAACAAATTTAATGGGTCACCTGTATCTGTTGAACTTAGGTCTTCTCTCTCTCCTTCTCTCTCTTTCTCTCTATCCCTTTCTCTCTCTTTCTCATTGTCGCTCGTTTTCTGCACACAGCATGGAGGACTTTTCTGTGTTTTTGCAAGTCTTCTCGAATTTCAACTCAAGCTTTAATGTTTCCTTATATGGCGCGTCTCTCAGTCTCCGCTATTGTCTCCCAAGCAAACCCCGGGAAAACTAAAAGTTACTATTGTACCATCCCAGCCATTGATCAGTTCCAACATCACTGGGTCTTTCTGTTTAGCTGCACCCTGTCAGCTTGTCAACATCAGGTCTCGCGAGTAGTGACTTTCATATGCAACGACTTTATGAAGCTGAGACATTCTTGTACTTTCTGGAAAAAAATATGGTGAGATTTTGTGTGTGTAGAGGAAACTGAAATATGAGACGATGAAAGACCGGCTGGAGGCAAGCACATCCATCAGTCCAATGGTGTGGTGTAGTGTACTTTCACCCGTCGGGAGCTGTTTAATTAGCACCTGATCGTTTAGTTTTTATTGGGCACATTTGCAAATTTAAATCCCATACTGAAAAGTTCGTTTGTTTTCTGTAAAACGATTTGTACGACGACCAATACAAATCTTAAACAGACTAGTTTAAAGTTAGACTTTGAGACATCCAGTGTTTATCAATATCTTCGTAAAAACTATGAAGTACAGGTTGTTTATGTTGTGCATGCCTGTAAATAAACTAACTAGACTTAACAAAGCAGACAACATGTTATATTCATAACCAAAATAAAATGACGTGAGCCTCTCGAGTGTGTTTTCTGTTGTTTATCTGTATTTAAGAATAGCGCAAAAGTCAACAGTATACTTTTAGATATGATGATCTCAATGTTTATCACTTTCTAATCACTTATGTTTGTGTTTGCATGTGTTAACATGATCAGATTAATGTTTCTTGCGATGTTCTGCGTCCTTCGGCATGGCGTCCTAGCGAGAAATGTAACAAAAAGTATCGACGAATGGGAGAAAAAAAATATTACCGAAAGAGATGTGCTGCAAGATTATCTCCTCGTTTTGCAAGAATCCACCACGGATTTTGGCGGCAAACTTACTGACAGTTACCCATCTGTAGAAAAAAATGGTGATGACAAGTCTTACAGCGTGGACACACACATAGACTTTCTGATAAACACGAGTTCCAGTCCCAATGCTCTGACAAGTGTAAATACGTCTGACGACCAGGCTACGGGTTTTCACTCAGTTTATTTGGACCTTGGTCTTAAAGAATGTGCCATGAAGTGGCCCACGTATCACGTGAGAGGAACCCAAGGGAGCATACTCATTTCTCTTACGCCTCATCACGTCACTGTCGGCGATTGTAGAAACTGGCAATGATGTCGACATCTTTCCGTTCGCCGTACGCCTCCACTAGGACACCCAAGATCTTTCTTCTCGTGTCTATTGCGTCATGCGAGAGCATCAACACTCGACGTCTGGCAGGTCCCTCCAGCGCGCTCAAGATGTAACCACAAGCCGCATTCTGAGACATCGGGTTTATGGCGAGAGCTAACTCGACCTCTCAAACTCGTCGACACTCGTTGGTCCACCGGCAAACTACTGAAAAGCGGAATAACTAGTATGCTCGTACAGCCTCTACCGTGCTGTCGTCCTCTGCAACCATTGTGCTCCTCTCTGTTGACACACATCCTGCTCTCAGCGCCAAAGATGGAACCGAGTGTTGGGGGGGGGAGTATGTGACGACAACAAACAACAAGCAATCAAACAAAGGCAGAAACAGTCAGCAGGTGTGCGCCAAAACTAGTCCCGCCAAAACTAGCAACAACGCCGGACTACCCACCCTCTACAAATCCATAGAGCGCTGAAACAGATGTTAACAAATGCCTACAACTTGGTGTGCACAAGAACTTAATGTTCTGCCCCAAATACCATCCGGACCGGAGGCCTTGCGAATATTCACTCGCTGAAACCGCTCCACAAACTACTCATGACAAATCTCAACCTTCTGTACAGGGTGAAGAGAGCTAAGCACATCTTTCATTTGCACTGAGAAGTCATGAGACTCGAAACGAGCAAAGAAAGAATTAAGAGCATTAGGCAGGGCCGTTCTCTCAACGCCTGAGATCGACATTTTGGCTCTCGACCCCTTACTCCGATCATCAATATTGGCCATGTTGTTGAGTCCCTGCCAAGCTACTCGGATGTTACCTGTAGCAAACTGAGACTCGATTTTTGACTTGTGTTTCACCTTGACCCAACGGATAGCATCATGGACCTCTCTATGTACCAATTTTCTGTCGTGGGCAGAACCCGTGAAGAACACGTTTCTTTTTGTTAAGCACTGCTTTTAGGCCCTTGGTCACCTAAGGGTTGTTGTTAGGATAAATATAAACTGCTTTGATGGACTGGTTCAATCTGCACAGAAGGAGATATATGAAGTGATCGTGTTTACTAAGTCATCCAGATTAGGGCATGCTTTATCCCAGTCAGTACATTCAACACAGCCTTGACATAGAAACTAGTACTAGGAGGAAGAAGAAAATGGAGTTCGGACATTTCGTTGCAATCTGCAATGCCAACTCATTTATTTAATATATACACAGAAATTTAAAGTATTGGAATTTCATTGCCATTTGACGGAGATCCAAACTACTTGTATCTTTACTCCTAACTGTGTGTTAAATGTCTGTATGAGTATGTATGCCTGCCCTTGAGAGCGATGAAAAATTGTCCTGGGTATCCTCGACAGACAATAAAGTCTGATTTGATTTGATTTGATTTGACACAGGTGTTGACCACCACTTCACTGTCTGTTCCACGTACACAGGGAACTTCTGCTGGTCCACAGTGCCAGCTACCTCGCTGGCCACACGCCACACGACAAGGGACCGGACGACAAAGGCGACGAAACGATGAAACGAAGTGAGGACAAAACGTAGAAAAAGTCCAGACGCCGCACACACAGGGATGGAAAGGGCGAGGAAGAACCTGTACATGCACCCGGTCGTTACATGCACAGGAATGTCGCAGTTTGTTTTTCAATCTGTGCTCATTAAACAGTCGTTAGCGACTAGTCCCGCTGTTTATTAGTTGCTAACGATTAACTTAACTACAAGGTGCAACTGAAACACAAAGACCAGGTGACAAAAAAACTCCTCAGATGCTGGGTTGGGACAATGGGGGTTGTCTCTGGGCCTGCCTTAGGAACAATGGCGGAGACAGGGAGGCACGCGTGGTGCGGAAGAATGAAAGGTTGAATCGAAATGTGAGAAGACCTTTCTGGGGAGAAGAACACTGGAGACAAGCTGTGAGGTCAATGGTAGTGCAGGCTGTGTTCAGACAGAGAGATAGAAGGGGGAGACCGCCGCATACTACAGACTGTAGATTGTCACAGAGAAGGACCCAACCTGCAAGAATTGATGGGCCCCGAAAGGGACCCTTACTGGCTGAGAAATGGGACCCTAGGATGTTACACTCCCAGCCCGGCGAGGGATGGAAGCGGGTTTTCCGAGGACTTTCCATAATTTCCCCGCCCCAATAACTCATCGATCTGGGTTTGTATGGTTTCAGTGCTAACATAACCCATCAAAACACCCCTCTTCCCTTCAAAGCTTCACTAAAAATCCTAATTAAACTTCACCTTGTCCCAAATTTCGTTCTTACCACCATTGGCACACCAAAACACAATCTTAAATCTTTCACATACTTAATTTCAGGTGCTATCATTCACTCTTCTTGCTCTCGGTAAAGACAAGTAGGCAAAAAGATATACATAGTTCCACAGTTTACTACATCAAGTATGCAAGTTTTCATACAAATATAAAGAACACAGCAGTTTTCGTCTTCCTTACAAGGCGCGTGTCGCTGTGTGCGATGACTAGGCGAGCAGACCCCGGGAAAAGTCAAACTACTATTGTACTCTCCCAGCTGGTGATCAGTGCTCACGTCAGTCGGTCTTTCTCCCCTATGCACATTGAGAAATCATTTTGTAATTATCAACGAACAGGATCAATCAGTAGCACCTGAATCACCAGGCTTTGAAAAACAAAAACAATTCCAGACTAATAGCGATCAGCAACACGCTCCAGCGGGACTGTGACATCACGTGACATGCAAATAAGGTTCATAACCACAGTAAAGCAAAGCATCAAGAAATTGTTTAGTGTTCCATATGGTGTTATTGTAATCAAATCTTCAACTAGAGTCACTTCAAACATTACATCTTTCCTACTTATTTTCTTGTAAAGTCCATTCAACCACATCTATCTCCTTGAACACGAAAATTGCTGCAGTCCTCGAGTATTATTACAATTTTGTTTAAATTATTTTTGTTTATCCGTGGCGGTTGTCTTTGTTGTACTAGACCGGAATCTTCATTTTTTTAGGTTACATTAAAAGTCCGTTTTACTAATTAAAAGCAGCGTGCGTTGGCTTGTCTTTTGGTTTACTGACGTGGAGAAAGAACAATTATCATTTATCAGTTAATGAGTGCCAAAGCAGGCTATTCTTTCTGCCAGTTTTTTTTTTCCTTTTACAGCCAAATAGTGTCATATATCGTAACTACCTTCAAACTTCTGTAAGTCGACCTTTCGTAAGTCGAAATTCTCCATAATACGAATTTTAAACCTCAGTTGGTTGGTTTCCCATTAACGATTGGCAAAGTTGGAATGCCAATAAAAGTCTTAGTATTTATTTCATATACGGCTCCGTGAGACTCAGTGTCCGGTCCTGTTTCACCTTCGGATTTTCAGCGAAGAAGAACAAGTAGTGGACAGCGGTAAAACCTTTCTCTATAAACTTATTAATTTATCTGGTATCTCAAATGTAAGCAATAAAAATCCAGATGAAAAAGTAGAAGCAGAACATTGCAGGTGAAAGGCGAGATGCTGCTAAACTCTCGTATTTACAGCAAACTAGACATGTCTACAGCTTGAAAAAGATCAAATAATTCTTTTTTTTCTTTCATCTACTTCCTTAGTTTCTCAAAGAACATTTCTAACATATTTTACACATTTAGTACAATGGTTTTAGACTATAAAGTCCGTCTTATGATACTGAAACTATTTCTAGCCATTTTCTGGATGATAAGAAATATTATCAAAATATTGTGAAACATACCCATTAGAATCATGTTACGATGTTGAAGCTCCACATTCCTTGTCTACTGAAACAGCCTTCTGTGTAAATGACTATTGTTTAGAAAATAAACTAACAACAAATCACTCATGCACCTGCAACCTGATGTTTTCTATTGGAACTTCTCCATTTTTCTTTTTGTCACTTGTTACTCTCACTCAACTCACTCTCTTTTACTGCCTCTGTCTCTCTAGCCTGACAGTATCACAAGCTAACAACATGTTTACATTAACATTCGGCTTTGAACACAAGATGTGTTTGTTGGCTCCGAATAACAAAGTGCGAGGCCTGTGATCTCATTCTGACAGCCTCCGGGCTGCTGCTGGGATATTTAGTCACGTGTGTCGCGCGTGCGTCTTACACACAGCCTATCACCATCCCTCTCCCTCCAGCTTCCCACCTTCCTCCCTTTTTCTTTCTTTTCTCTCTTTTACAATGTCTTAGCTCAACTACATTGCAACTGATACACACCCATCCATTGACAAATTGCAAAAGGAGTTTGTTTTTAATTTGAGATCTGTGCTGTTAAATATTTTTAATTTTATCACTAACTGTTGTTAAAAAAAAGTTACCCCCTGGCAAATGCCTGAACTATTCTAACAATTTTGTAACGAAAAATAATTCACCAGATCAAAAACAAACTTATGAAGGAAACATTAATGAAGCTGGCTTCATAGTCTGGAAATAATTATCTAAACTAACTATTTTGTACCGTCTATACCGTCTAAATACTGCAATAGAAATAAAAATCAGAGTGAACAAAACGGGACAGAGATGTCTTACTGTTTGCTTCATTTAGCATTGTTCGCATTAAAATATTAAAAAAAAAGAAACAGCACATGAAAGATTTTGTACTGTAATACGAGAAATAAATGTGACTGAGAATACAAAGACAAACAGTTTGAGGCAAGGTGGAAAATGTAGTTTCAAAAATCTTTACAAACGATTAACTGTTTTAAAACTGTTGCAAAAGAATTTGTTTTTAATGAACTAGTGGAAATACATTTTTTATTTCTTAGACAGTACTAGAATATTGTCTTGAAAATCTTTATAACCCAGTGTACCTAACAAAGCAGTCGGAGGAACCTCACAGACATCATAAAATGTTTTACTTTAAGATGATCGTCAGGTCCTTGGCTGCGGTGCATAGGCGGTCTTAACTCGAGTTAAGACAGCAGTTAAGCCAAGCACGCTGTCTTAACCTAAGACGCCTGTTAAGCGCGGTGCATGGGCGGTCTCAACTCGCTAAGCAAGCGGTCTTAGTCTTAAAATTTGAGACTGGTCCCCCCCAGGCTTAACTCCTTGCTTAGCCGCGACACGCTGCTTACGCATGACCGCACGACGGCTTTCGTAGTAACAGAGGCGCTTGATCGTGTTGTTTACTGAGTTGCCCTGCGTATACCATTGACAAGATACAGATTTTTAACTACTTAGGGATCCATCAAATCCATTTGAAATGTATGACGTCGATTTGTTTCATCGTTTTTGATTCCGTCGAGCGAACATAACAGTGGAAAATGATTTCGACCATCATTTTCAACGAAAAGGCCGATCTATTCCGCCTTTGTTGCAGGTAAGACTACAGTCACCACCACTATATAAATATATAATTAATAAGTGTAATTGACAGCATTACGTTAAAAATATTTAATAATGTTAGAATGACATGAAAATATAGCTACACAATAAAACAATGGCGTATAACTTAAGACGGTGTTGACGACAGTGGGTGATGTTGTTGTTATTATTGCTGCTCTCAGGTAAACATGAGACCACAAAACTTATACATATTTGGAAAGGAAAAAACTTGAACTTTGCAATAAAAGTAATAAAAATTTTCTACTTTCACTCTGGTGACAGCAATAATCCAAAAAATGTCAGTTTGCTGTACTTGGGTTATATGAGCAGACGCACAATTCTGGCCCATCCACTGTGCTCCAAGTGTTGTTTTAGAGTATGTAAACATTATTAAAAAATTGATGGCATTGTATTTAAGTAAAACAACACAGAATAAAGTAGCAGAGCACCCAGAATCTCTTATATAGTTTGATTTAATACATGTTTATCAATTTGACAGGCAGTTCCTTGCAGTATGTCTCAAGTTGTAAACATGTGGCTCAAGAGGTAAATAATCATAATAGGTTAATGTTCACATCGTCCTTTTTAACTAAAAATGGACAGTTTTGTTTAGATGTGAATACTAAAATATATAAATCCTTGAGGTCAATAATATTTCCTATGTCTTTTGCAGGTGATGGTGGCATTACAATTTTATGCTACAAGCACAATGCAAGTTGTAGTGGCTGACGGCATTGACATGGGATGAATATGGGAGACAGTGGCTACCCGCTGAGGGACTGACTTAGTTTCCCTTTTTTTAAATGCAGACAACGAAAAGAACTCCTCCCCTTTAATATCATATGCTTCAGAATATATTTGTGACTTCAGATACATCCCTGCCAAAACAGCAAAAATCATCATGTGTTCCATTGTGCTGTCATAATTTCTAACTGAATAGTCACATTATTATTCAATTTGACTTTGGCTGAATAGCAACATCCACCCCAATCAGTTGGTGAACACTTTCAGCAGCTGGCATTACCAATCCATTTTCCATCTGTTTTTCTGTCTAGTATTTGTTACCTCAGCCTGTGCCAGATTTATTTTGATTTCCATGAATTGCAATTCTTTTTTAACAAGATTCAAGTTCACTGTCCAGGAGCTACAAAGTTTTTCGTTCTCTTATCTTTGTTGTGCATTCTTTTGTATCATCAGGTATTTTGCTTTCTTCGGGTGACCCAGTTGACGGATGGAATTCTGGCTGCTTGGTACATCACCTTGTGTGTTTTATCTGACAGTCAAAAAGATTTTTTCAGAAATGTGCAGCTGTCTAGGCTAAGCCGCTTTGATGGCTTTGAATATTGCTGTGTGGCTCTCTGTGTGGTCTTGATGCTGCACGAAAGAAATGTTTCTTAGAACAATTGATTCATGACACTTCTACTTGGAGCACTGAGTACTTACCATCGCATTAGGTTATGTAAAGGTATTGTTTGAATTACTCTTCTGTGTAAGGTTTCTATATAAATAGATTATTGTGTTGCTTGTTATTCTTTGTGATGCCAAGTAACTAGTAAAAAGCAGTTATGTTGATATTTACTACATGCTGCTAGTAGGATTGTGAAGGACATGTTTCTCTCTTTAGAGTTAATATTTAGCACTTTTCACTGGACTCAGGTGTAGCCATTTCAGAACTTCATAACATCTTATTTGCAACTGTTTAAGAATGTAGACACTGCAAATCTGTCATTCAGAAGCTGATCAGTGTCTACTGGAATCTAAACTGTAGAACACTGGTACTGTAACATGCATTAGACTTGAACATTAAAACTTGTTAAATGTCCAAACTGACTGTGGATGTCAAGACAAACCTGCTGTGTACATCTCCCAAATTATGTCATAGTCTGTGTTTGGCACTTGAATTAAACAATTTATAATTTTAAGCCAGCTGTGGAAAATTATATGTAGCTGCCCTCTCTAAAGTACAAAAACCTTGGTGGCTTTTCCTTAATATTTCATGTTTTGTTCAAAAATACCATCAGGAATATCTGATATAAAGTACATTTTTAAAATTTCCCATTTGAAAACATCATCATCTGAAATGTTCAATTCATTGTTGTTTGTTATGCATGAAAATAATAAATCTGCATATACTTCTAGCAAAAGCATCTCCATTGTTGAATTAGAAGATTGAACTGGAGTGTTCTATATTGCACCTCCTATATATGTCAATATTATTATTTTATTACTCTCTCCTATCATGAAAAACTTCTGGAGGAACCAGCATATTAAATGATTCACCACCTGTAACAAAAACTAAATCTGAAATGTATCTAGTTATTTTAAATAAATGTATTTCGGATGGAAATACTTATTTTCAAACTGGCTGTTGTGTGCTGACTATAGGCTTTGCATTTGCATTCTCTCGGTATCTAGAGCTTTTTCTGCGGATGACACAGGTAAACAAAATTACTAACCTTCGATGTTTGTGCCTTCCATCAGTTCTCTGAAATCATCTACCAAAATATTTATCCCCTTCTCCATTCATCACGGGTGTTTCTGGTGGCACCCTGTCCGCTGATGGATGTTTCTGACGACATCGAAATGAAATTATGGAAGATCTTAAATTCGTTCATTTCTTTCTTATTTCATCTTTTTCTTTTTCTATTAAAGCCTCTTCTTCTCCCTGGTAACCTCCTCGATTAAGACTAATAGTTCGCTGTCGCACATCTCTCCTTCGTTTCAGCCATGGTATGCAGACGAATTTCGCGGCTCAGCACGATCGCTGTAGCGCAGTTTTCATTGGTGGAATATACGGTTGGCAAGGCCGCTCCCGGACGAATTTATTTATATCGCCCACCTCGACCGCCGCGCTGACCTGACCCGGTTCTCAGCTAAGCAAGGGGCTGAGATCGCTCATGCAACAGGCTTGAGACCGCGAACTTAGCCAAGACGAAAAGCGAGTTAAGCAAGGCATCTTAAGACGAAAAGTTAAGACCGCCTATGCACCGCAGCCCTTGTCCTCAGTCCTTTAGCCAGTTCCTTCAGAAAGGGTCAAAGGTATCTGCTGAGAAACTCTGACTATCTATGGTTTTGATTATTTCGAAACAGAGGAGACGACACCGCGTCATGGACAGAACCATAACAACGATCGTTAGTATACTTTGCTTACACTTCACATCCGGCTCCTCTACATCAACAGCAAGTAGAGTGATGAACCTCACATCAGGGGAGGTGAGCATCACTGCTCACAGAGCAGTCCACCATCAAAAGTCAGATTCATCTATCAGACATCATGACCACTCGTACCATGTGAGTCAAGAGTCACGACACTCTAGTGACACCCGTGACACCAGCACACTGATGATTACTACTTCCGGTCACGACTCTGCTGTCCAACTGCGTGACTTAGTAAAAGTAAACAGTTCGTCTGAGGTCAAATCATCAGATCTCTATCTAGAACTCAGAAATTGCTCTAACCGCATCGTCAGACATCATATCATCCATAACGAGGCCGTCATTAACTGGACCTTTCATCCGAGAGAGTTTTATCAAAGTTCGTCACATGACACTTTGTTTTGTGCTTTGCATTTAAGTGTTCCCAAAGGGATGGTGGCTGTTGTGCAGGTAAAATATCCGAGTATAAATTGTGGCTCTGTCAACATCACCCTGTTGGACGACGAAGGTGTGACCATCTTCTCTGGCTGTCCGCAGCTGCTACCTCCATCGTTTTTTACCTATTCTCATCTCGTGACCTTTAATTTGACCTTTGTTGTAGCTAACTTCAAAAGATTGAATCCTTCTTTTAAAATGGCCTTTAACATCACCACCTTGCCAGAGAGCAGTCGCCCACATCTTGAAATCAACTTTCATTCCTCAACATCAGGTGTGTTACTTTAGATACTACAATTCAGTCTTACACAAAATTAAACAGAAAGTTAGAAAAAAGTGAGATGATTGAGATGATAATTTTATTGTATGGTGCTGTTTATTGCTAACCTCACCCTGAATATGAACCCTAATGATAAGTTGTTAGTATTGTATAGCAACGGCAATAGGAGATGTGAAACACTATTCATTCACAACAGTTAGTTGTACAAAATAAACGTGCACTAAGATTTTATGGCAAAAGAGAATTAGAAGCAGCTGCAGTAATTGTAAACCTTTGTGGTAGTCTGTAAATTCCCTTTGCCTTTTGCAATCATTAATTCCTGTTTTGTTGATGTATTTTAATCATAACATTAACATTTGATTCATCACATAAGCTAGGTAGGTGAGTGTGTTGAGTTTAAGCGCACGGAGGTCACACAGCTGTCTACCGGGTCATGCACTGTCCTTGTCCTTCACAATCAGGACAAACTAGTCATCTACACGGATTTCTTTCCGTCCTTCTACTACCTCATCTTTAGAGTGCAAGGACTTACTACTTATATGACCTTTCTGTGTTTACCGTTTCATGTCCTCAGCAAATGCTTAGAACGATCTGAAAGACTACACAGGGACTGTAACAAATAAAAGTTTCAATGAGTGTCATAAGTCTTTTGAATTTATATAACATAACAGGAAACACATCTGTATGGCAAATGTATTTTACAAATATCACACACAAAGGGTAGGGTACTAAAATGTCATAAAATAACTTTCTACGGTTCAGCTTATGGTTAATCTCCTAATCTTATTACGATAACTTAAACCTATTTCACCATCATTGTGTAAACATAGTGTCTCAAAACTCCTTCCAGATACATCACACCTGTCACGAGTCGAAAAACTGAAGAGTTAAATTTCTCTCGTTTCTATGACAATACAAAGGTCATTTTCCAATGAGTTACAGGTAAAATCGAGATGAAGAATTGGAGTCAACAGGACTATCGACCATTCGTAAAATCCTCTGTACACCTGAAGGCTCTAAATGAAAATATTATTGTCCTTTATTTAAGTCCTGGTACGTATAGGTGCTGGGAGTTCAAGGACTCTGATCACGTGACCTTCCGCACAGACAACAACACCTTAACGTATCCTTTATGCAGATTACCTGTAAACATTTGCCACGGCCTTACTTTTTATTCCGGATGGGTATTCATAGAATTTCAAAGTTATCAGACGTATTGGGTAAACAACTTGACATATCTTTTGATTTTCAACACAAGTCACAACCACCTGTGGAACTGTCTGGAGACAGGTGGAACTGCTCGGTCACCGACTGGCCGACATGTGCAGCACACTCCTGTATCATTGATGTTTGACTGTAACGACAAGAAGCAGAAGGTGGTTGTTGGCAAGGTGATGGCACATTCAGACAGGGACTATTTCAGGTTGACGGGCGTTGTATTGTTATTTCCCGTGTGAAGCTATCATCATCCTGGCCCCGTGAGAGCGGATGGTGTCAGGAGCGTGGAGGACAACTCGTCAGTCTGACTACACAAAACCTGAAATACCGTCTGCCGAAATGGCTACAGAGGCTAAATCTGTATGTCATATTCTTTGTTGGTTTGATGACAATGCCACAAGTTTTATCACCAATGTGAGTACACGTGTATTTTACTCTACATTTGTTTCAATGGTTCTATGGTCGCTTAATTGTATCTACTGTAGTCATCGATGATAATGTAGACTGACTACTTATTCTGCTGATTAACCAATATTTTATTTGCCCAGGTACCAACACAGTTTACAGTGATTGATAAAACTGTTGCACATACCAGCAAAAGTATAGTTCAGGTGTGCAAGAGTGCTTTTCTATCTCATATAATTTAAATGATTACGACCTTTCCGGTTCCTGATAAAAAAAGATGCGACGCGATTTACTACATTACCTTTCGCATTTGCCAGCTTCCGGTTACTTACAAACAGCAACAGCTACCAGTGATTTCCACACAACAACCCTCTGAGAGACTGTCAAAGGTCAGTAACGGCCCAGCGCTACTTGTCTGTGTTCACAATAATAACCGCATTGAGATCTTACATAAAACTTAATTTACTTTTGTGCATACGTTTTCCATCTATTTTGTATACCAAAAACATACTGAAACAAACAAGACTATTTATATATATAAATTACATAAAGTTTCGACACTTTATTATTGTGATATCCGATCATGTAATTGTTGTCGCTGTCAGCGGTGTCTAAAGTACAAACATCCGAATGTCCACCAGGCTGCGTACATCCGATGCCCGCTAATCACTCCTCACTCGTGTTCCTGGCTTGTGATAAAACTCTTCCTGTTGTCTGGTAACTATGGCGAACGTCTTCCTGTTCGGCAACACACTGACGTCACTTCCGCCGTTCTTTAAGTGCAGCGGTGTGCAGAGATAGTGTCCCATACACGTTAGTGTGTGACATCGGCCTGACTGTAAAGACGGGAGTGACGAGGACTTCTGCTTCTTCCAACAATGTAAATAGTTCATCGTCTTTTCACTGCAGCGGTAAACAGGTTTGTCTTCTCATTTCCTTACTTTAAAATAAAAGCTACATATAATGAAGGTCAAAGCTTAAATTTTAGCTACCTGTACTGAAGTTTGAACAACACTTCCCCTCAATTTTTGATATTCGTACGATATAATTTATACTTCTGTCAAAGGTACCAATGGTTTCAGGATACCGGCACGTTTTTCACTTTTGCAAAGGAAAACAAAGTTTGATTACGAACTTAGAAAAAGAAGCAGCCTGTCTCGTATTGTCGACCACGATCCTGACATGCGCAGTGTCAGCGTCGCGACGACGAAAAACTTGAGACAGAGTAAACACAAACTTCCCTTTGGCTTTAAATTATGTCATTTAATAAATAAATAAACATTTTGGCTTGCTTAAGCCACCCAAAAGTTTTCTTTTAATTTACAAATTATTTAGTTTAATTCGACTATTATTAGTATTACTATGTAATGAAATTTCTGAAGAAAGCGTCTCCTGTTTAAGCTTTATTCTTCAAAAATTTCTTTTCTTTAATTTTTTTAATAATTAACACCAGTTTACGTAGTAAAATGCACACATAAGTTCTAAATAATATAATACCTAGATCATACCTAATTAATACTAATTAATACATAAACAAATGTTTTACCATAAGCTTTGTATTAGCTGAACTATTATAAATGACTTTATACTTTAGCTATTACGTTTCTTTTTTTGTGCTCGAAAAATCACATTGCGCATGAGTAACCACTAAATTAATGAAGGTTATGTGCAAATTCTTTATGTTAGCCTCTACAAAATTGTTTTTTAATGAGACAGGAATATACATATCGTGTCGAGTGATTGTAATGCAGAGTAAAGTCTGTGAAACATAAGGGATTGTGATGAACAACAAAGAGAAACTTCTGTCAAAATCCTACAAAACACTTACTTCGGACATATTTTATACACCCCTTAAGACTTAAATTTCTAAATGGTCCGTTACTTTGGGACTAAACTGCAAAACAGTCTGAAAAGTCACATTTACTTGTCCTGATTCGACTTTCACGTTGTCAGCCTTCATCAGGTTGTCTGCTGTCTACTCCGTTGTAACGGATGTACGACTGTCCTGGTCAGACAACGATGCACTTGACAGGTACACGTTCCAGGCATTCTACGCTGAACCCGCGCCTCTCAGGTGTGTGTTACGAGAGTCACGTGTGGACGGATCTACATTGTCCTCTACATGAGAGAAATATTTGTAAATAACATGTCCAACACAACAAGTGTCTGTCACGGCTGGCTTCATTTGTTCTGGAATGATTTTCAATGCCCGCTGACTAATATTCTAACTTCGCTATCTGGATGCATTGGGACCTGGACCCTCGCTGACCTGTGGAACAACACCTTTCCTCGTTCATCTCAGTTCTGGTCCGGTGTAACCTCACTGAACTAAATGAAGTCGTTTTGACAACCTCCGCAAATATCTGGATCTGAGCGAAACAATGAGCTTAATCATAAACAAGCAGGCATTTTGCTGGTCTGACAAATCTGGAGTTTTGAAGATAAGTAATATCTCTAAAACGAATTTACGGAATTTGCACGATTACATTTACACAAATTCTCTGAAATTTTTAGACTGTCGCAATATATCAAATACAGAAATTGACTTGCGATGTTCACTCTATTTTTCGACTTTAACTGTTTTAAATTTCTCTGGTAGTCAGATAAATCACTGACAGGACAAGGCTTTGGTAAATGAATAATCTGCGGGTACTAGATTTGCAGAACTGCCCAATCTACTTTCCGAGGAATTTCACATCTTAGCTGGACTGTGTTTATGCCGAACAACTTACAAATGTGCTGTCGGTGGAATATACCTTCGGAGGGTAAGTGATCTGTGTCACGCGCCTCGATGAGTGTCTTCCTGTGTACGATGCTACTTTCGCGCTTGCACCTGTTACGTGGCACTGCTCATCTTGCCCTCGCCTGTTACGGGAAATGGACGCAACACTGCTTTTAAACGCTTGATCTCTCAACAAAACCACAGGTGAATGGTTATAATGTTTCTACACACTGTGTGTGGACTTTGATGGGTGGGTGTGTATTATTGGTAATCGTTGAGATTACAGGTACAAAGGAAATGCTCTTAAGTTTACCTGTGGGAGAGGAATTCATGGAGAAACAGCGGCTGTGCAAGGGCTACAGTTGTTGTTTTGTTTTATATCGATGGAGGTGCTGATGTTTAATGATATTTTTATCACTAGACCGATATTTTAGTTGTTCGTTCCAAGCAACTCCAGTCGTTCCATTTTACGGAAAGGTCAAGAATGACACTAATTGCGACTTGTGTTGCTTGAGTCTGACCTAGTGACCCTTGTCTGCCCTTGACTTCACCTTGAAGTTTTACAGCCAGACTAGTAGAGTATTCGCCCTCCTACTCCAGTTTATTTGCCCCCTGGTAATTCGGTTTATGGTAAGTTTGTCGAATTTTTATGTTTTTTGGTACTGTTTTCGGTCAGTACCTAATACTGTCTATGCGCGCCTCATGTCTGTTGTCCGCACATCTAAAGTACTAAAGACATAGTAGCCGACTGCTACATCACCGATAGTGATGTGGACTATTTTGCTGGTTCCGCGGTTTAACGGAATTCTTAAGCGATCCTATGATTAACCATTTTTAGGAGATATATAGTCAATGTTATTTAATTTTGCCTTTAACTTGCATTTTAACCTTTCCTTTAACACGTTTAAATTTATTGAGAAGAGACGACAGGCTACGAGAAGTAGAGAACAAAAGCAGAGTATAAATGTGCAACTGAAATCGCATAGTTGTGTAACAGGGCGGTTGTTTAAGACTTAACAAACATGTGACTCTGAACTTGTTAGGCAAGGAAAATTTATGTAAATTTAAAGAATTTAAAATGTTGGTTTTATTTTTTTCTTGTTTCTTACATTTATTCCTTGCATTTTTTTTATTGCTTAGTTTTGGAATTTATCTCAAATTATTGTCTATCTTCAATTAGAACTTAGTGAAATCGAAGGTAAGTATGTCTAATTATATATTCTGTGATTATCCTCGTTTTCTTTGTTTGTTTGATCCAGACCTTATGCACTATGCTGTTGCTGGCTGCCTAATAGATACCATCTTCACAAGTCCACAAAGTACAGAAGTTGCTGCAACGTCTGTGCTTAGAGCAGGACACTGACGCACACCCATGCTCTTTCTTTTTTACTTTAGTTTCCCATCCGGTTTCATCCATACAGACGTCCGTGCTGTGTTTAAATTCTTTGCTGGCATGCCCTGATTATTTTCTGACTGCTGCTGGCAGGAAAAACAAATGCAACAGAGAGATAAAGAGAAGAGAACAAGAACAGAAATCGCAGAACAACCAGCACAACGAGACTCGCTGTTCAATCGTCCATTTATCTCCTTCTTCTTTCCAAAACAAGCAACATATGCCACAGGATTTTTGGTATTATGGAACTCTCCCTTTCCGTCAGACCACCTACTAATTAAATCATTTAAGGTGGTAGTGGGGATTATTCTTATAGTTTTTCGTATATGTTACTGTTTTCTGTCCACATATGCTGTCATGTTTTTGTTTTTCTTAAGCGCTAAGAGCTTGCAGTCAGGAGTGGAGTATGAGCTCAACAAATTTTGTTCAAATAATAATATATTAAGTATAATATTATATTAATAATTATTTATATGCTGCATTTAAGAAATAGTTTCACAGAGTACCTGAGCAAATGTTCAAAGACGCGTTAAAAGTCCCTATAAAAAAATTGAATTTTATTCCTGAGAAAAAAGTCCATGTCGACAAATCGCAAAAAGCAAATAGAACAGAATACGAAACGGGTCGGAATACAGCAGCAGCCTTTCTTCATGTAAAAGGAGAGAACTATCTGCATTTAACTTTATATAGGTATTAAATAAGTTCATGTTTTTCTGTTTTCTGTTCTTTAATAATTTTAGATGTGCGTGGTATATATCGCTGATGTGTGTGTGTGGTGTAAATAATCATGTACATTCCTTTACACATACCGCGGCGCGAGAAAGAAACAAATTTCAAAATTATGTAAATATTATAATCGGCGTTCTAGATATAAGGGATAACCAACCAAAGATTAAAGAAGGTCACAAATATAGAATAGAGAATGTTTTTTTATAGGAAAAAAAAAATACCAAAGATCTAAACTACAGTGGCACGAATCTTAACTCTTTCTCACCTTTTAATCACCATGCATCACATCATCACCAATGACAACTGAGGTTAGAGCAAAATAACGCATACCAACGCTTATCTATAACCCCAGTAGACAATAAAACTTGGAATCTATACCACACTACGAACAGTAAGGAGGGCAGGGAGTTGTAGTTACCAAAAGATAAGGCAAAATGGTGCATCATTTAGAAATAAAGGTAAAAGGCACTATGCCTAACTATCTAAGGACACTTGCATCTAAAGGAACTCTCACATAATGAAACCATGAAATGCATGCTATACCCAAAAGTTTATTGCTGATTCCGTAATGATCGAGGCAAAGAGCTTACACACGATTTCATGTCGGTGTTACTTTAACAAGAGATTTAAGGCTACATTCTCTTAATGAACATATCTTGCAATACTGTGTACTGCGCGCATGATGAGCACTCAGTCTATTTGTGTTCATGAACAGTCCGCAACCTTTCTCCGAGTCCAGGTCACGGTGGCCGGTGCCTCCGTAGCTGTTACTATTGTCTTCACGGAAATTGCAGATTGTGCGGGTGAAGCGAAGTAAAGCAAAGCAAGCATCGGACGGAAGGACTGCTTGAGCTAAGAATGAACGGCCATATGTGGTTGTGTGTTGTGTTAATAACATAATTATTAACATAAGAAGTTGAAATAATACTTGTTTAATAATTTTGTCGTTACGCTTAAGCTACTCGCTAAATGGGGCCGTTGGCATAAATCCTTAAGGTAATTACTCAGAATTTTTACAACAAAATTTTATATAAAAATCAAAATATTGTAAATATTGATATTTATTTCCGTTTAATATTCTTTTCTTTATTGTTATAATGATACTTTAAGAGGTTATAATTTTTGATTTGCTGATAAATTTCTGAATAGTAAAAAAAATTGCTACTTATAATATCATTTAAATTGTTTGACACCTAAGATCTCTCTTTTGTTCTTTAGTTTGGGAGCGAGGCCAAATTTCAGAAAGATTACAGTTCATTTGGCGTGGTTCT
Source organism: Pomacea canaliculata (assembly GCF_003073045.1). Lineage (NCBI taxonomy): Eukaryota > Metazoa > Mollusca > Gastropoda > Architaenioglossa > Ampullariidae > Pomacea > Pomacea canaliculata. The sequence goes on from NC_037603.1 coordinate 4,652,835, forward strand.
TCTTTAATTACATATCCACTTCGCTTTGGTTGATATGATTTATGTTTTGTTTTGGAAATCTACCTAAAACCTGACAGTAGTATATTTTACTTCAGGTAGTTTGTCCGTCTACTGCGGGCTACCATATACTGGCGCAATGATTAGACAATGGACGTCACGAGCAGCATGCACTCGCTCTGAGTTCGAGGATAAAAACCAGCATTTGTAATATATCAGAACGTTGGATACAAATTGTTTGGAGAAATTAGTTCATGGAATTTTGCCCAAAAGTGAATTAGATTTTTGTTAACATTACTGGTGTGCGTTGAGCTACTAAAAGAAACAGCTTACTGCACACATCACCTTATGTTTCTCCTCCTGTGAAATGAGAGAAAACAAGTTGAAAACGAGAAGGAAAGCGTTGAATGATTTGTGACTGACATTGGACGCAACAAATCATAAATTGTGGTGCATGCCCAAAATATTGAAAGAGACAGTTTTTATTAAACACTTCCTTGAAGGTTACGACGGCGCTCAGGTGACGGTATTTCTGTTTGACCAATACGGGAGAATCCCCGACGAACCTAGAACCTACTAATTAGCTACTAAATCACGTGATCTTCAATCTAATTACATACCGAACCCTACCGCTACGATATCATATACAGGAGGAAATCTACTCCTAACCTAATTAATCAAATAGTCCGCGTTGAATAATACGCACCCAGGTTAATGTGTCTATGCCAGCTGAAATAAGTCCTTACGTAATATTGGGGCGATTGCAGTTATTTAGCCGCAGTCATCGTTACTCTTAGTACGAGTGTCGCTGTGTGTGTTGATATGTGCTTCGCGAGAGTCTGTAATTTGTGTACACTTATTGCTATAATACTGTCATTAATTATTTAATTGTTGATCTTTAATGAAAACAAATTTACAATTGAAAATTCACGGTGAGTATTAGTACACTGGTGGTTCAGCCAGTTGTTTTTTTGAAATAGAGAAGAGTAGTCCGCATCCGAGATAACTTTAGTTAGCGTCTTTTCTCGGGCCTACATCGCCTCATAAATACACGCCAATCAATGTCGTAAAATTCGGGTATAAATGTTCCCTTACACTGAACAAGATTAAGGAAGTAGAAATAAATTGTATTAGTTTTGTGTGTGGAAAAGAGAGAGGTGCGCCGGAGATTTTGCCTTGGTAGTCAACCACAATTGAAATGGGCGGCACCTTTACTGGAGATATGTCGCTCTCTTCTTCTCTTTTATCCTCTCTCCATCTCACCACTATTCTATCTCTTTCTCACGTTCGAATCGTTTTGCTTCTGCACACCAAGCATGGAGGACTTTGTGTTTGCAAGTCTAGAGATTCACTAAGGCTTAATGCACGTTCTACTGTGGGTCGCGACCCCTGGGCAGTCGGACGTGTACAGAGTCGCAGAAGTGTGTCCACTTTAAAAGTTTCTTGGTATTACTTGGTATAGTGAAATTCAGTGATTGTGTAACGAGTGGTGAGGCGATTCAAATCCTCTCGTCACACCTCATCTCTTGAAAAAAAAAACCCAAACAGCTACAAAAGGCACCGCATTCTAGACTCATCATCACCTGATAAGTCTTAGGTCCCTGAAGAAGGCGAATGACACACTGTCGGTGGGGCTTAAAACGACCGAATGGCTTGTATAGGAGTATAGTTTATGCGACATATTTTGGAGAAGCTGAACTTGTGAAATAACGTCTCTGCAGAAGAAGACCAATTATAAAAAAACTGATAAAAGATGAGATGACTTTCGTAGCCGACAAATTCTCTACTGTACTTGGACGCAAAATAGATACAAGAAAATATTTTTGATGATGTTCCGGCTTGGTGTAAGTGCCAAGGCTGCAATGAATGAATTTGATCAGGAAAGAATGTAATTAATTGCCATCAAACCGCGAAGAAAGGTTTCACACTACTTCGGCTCTAAATTGATGTGACTAAATAGTGATTTGGATGTTAAATCCGTTTGTGGCTTGGAGCTAGCAAAGCGGGTTGTCCACGAAGAAGAGAGCGCTCATTTGACCTTTGAGTGACTCCGTAAATGGTCTTCCAAAACAACACCAGGACTTCTGGAATTAGCGGTCAACGGTGCTTTTCTGAGAGAAGAATGAAGATTTCTTTGCATTTTTAATTTGTATGTGTGTGAGCAAGGATTTCAGATGGCAGCACTGAAGTCGAAAAATACAGAATGTGTGACAGCAGAGGCTAAGCATGCAAATTAGCAGCGGTCACGGAACATTCCACACAGGTTAGCTTCTTCTCATGAAGAGAGGCTCCTAAACCTTCTCATTAATCAAATGAGTGTATAATAAAACAATAATAATATTTTATATAGCACGCAGGAATTTGCTTAGAAAATTTCATTAACAGCATACTTCTGCAAATACGAACTTTGTTCTTACGTTGTGGTGATTTTCCTCGACGAGGCGCTTGAGGGTAGTAAGCTCCCCCCTCCCTTCCACGACTCGCTGGCTAGGGTCGCGGAGTACCGAGTTGGTAGGGGCGCACAAGTAAAAGGTTGAGAACGCGCTTATAATGTTGTTTCTATAAGGGAGCGTTCTAGTCTCCTCTATTGTTCCATAAGCAAACCTCGGGAAAACTAAAAGTTATATATGTACCATCCAGGTAGATCTGATCACTTCCAAATCATCCTGGTCTTTCTGTCCTCTCCACCTTCTCTTACTGTCGTTAAATCATCATTAGTTAGGTGACTTTATCAACGGATTCTATGGACAGTGAGACATGTTGTACTTCTGGAAAAAAATATGACTAGAGATTGTGTTGTTACAGAGAAAACTGAAATGTGAGACGGATGAAGACTGGCTGGAGGCAAGCACATCCTACAGTACCAATGATGTGTGGTGTAGATGTACTTTCACCTACACGGGAGCTTGTTTAATAGCATGATCGTTCTCGTTTGGCACTTGCACTCTCTCGTATGGGCCTACTTTCCAGCAATAAAAAAATACTCGCGTGTTCTGAGTTCGTTTGTTTTGCTTGCAAAGACCGTGAAAACGATTTCGTACACACACCAATCAACAAATGTCGTAGAAAATTGGGGGCCACTCTTACTCCTCAACAGTCTAGTTTACAAGTAGAATCTGAGGTCACCACGCCCGCGTCGCATAGTTTAAAGTCGCACTTCTGTCGTATGCATAACTTTGAAGTAATGGTTGTTTCATACCGTGTGTGGCTCGACATTTGTTGAGTATGTTTACGTACTGTCCTATGCCACTATGTAGACACAGCAGCATCCATCTCTAAAAGATTAACAAAGCAGAAATATGTGTATGTACATCATACCAAAATAAAGTGGACGAATCTGACCGCCCATGATTCAGCCCTCGCTCACTCTGAGTAGTTTCTGTTGTTATTTGGTGCGAACTCTATTCATTTAACGTCAAATAGTTAGGATTATTCGATAAGTAGACCAGACCGGCTGTATCATTGTGTTTTGCTTTTAAGAACGGAGTATCAAATATCTACGGCTTCTTCGATGCGTTTTACCCTAGACGATCCCTGCTTTTTTTCTTCGGCTTATCGCTCACAGAGGAACATGACGCCGCCTATCCTAAACGCTAGTAAACTTGTAGTCATCGCGTAACTATCTTATTTTAATGCAGTACAAAATTTTTATGGATTCTCTCTGAATGGATACAGGCCTAAGAATTTGAATGAAGGTTTTTTATAAACTATTATAAACCGATGTAAAGGATTCAGTGGGCAGCATGCGGACTACACGGACAGAAGATTTATGATTGGCTGGCATGGACCCCGTCCGAAAATCAATCGCTAAAGCATCCTTAGTTTACGCGCAGGCTTGATAATAGCCCCTGATTGGTAATATAGAAGGGAGAGTTAGTTAAAGTTAGGGAAGCAGTCGTTGCTCTGGACAGAAACAGATAGCAGCCTGTGGAGTAGACTACGCTAGATTAGATCGTACCGGATCGCCACGCGATCCCATAGAAGGTGAAGACGAGTGATCTATCTTCGAAGAGATGTTGTGTGTTCGTATTGGTATCGAGGGTATCAGCGGGAGATGAGTATTGTGGACAGGCTCCAAGTTTAGAGCACGCGAATATTGACAAGGATGCTAAACGTATAGAAGGGTGACTGGACACCACTCTCTTCGATGGAGTACAAATCTACACAGCATACAGGATACAGCGATTTCTGTTGTGAAGGACCAGATCTTAAGTACTGAAATCTCGGATAACAGTCCGCGATATATTCCATACGAAGGAATAGAGTTAGGCGGAAAACATTTGACAGACAGGATTGTAAACTGTTAGTGTGACGCACATCTGTCATGTATGTGGATATCCAACGGATACTATTACATAATAATACAACACCGTCCACCAATTGGTACCGGATCTTGTCCAGTCAGCTAAGTGCAGTGAGGCTCGAAATAACTGCATAGGGCAGTAAGGGTTATAAAAGAGACAATTTAATCTTGTGTTGCATATTTTGCTTTCTCCAATCGTTCATTCTGTTTCTGTTTAAAATTAAATATGTTAATACTTGTCAGGCTTTTTGGTTTGCGAATGATAATTTGAGTGGGAGATATGAGATTCTTAGGATGCCATGGGATTCCTATCTTGGTGGTTTACATGTAAATGTTTACACGCTCAGCTCGCAGACATTCCAACAAAAACCCCACCTAAAACGTTACAAATAAAATAAATCCGTGTATCCCTGTAGAAACAAACAATTTCTTTTATTCGACCGGTGCGACCTGGATCTTTACATCTTTGAGAATATGTTATGCAAAAAAGAACAAAATTTCATTGAGCAGCAGGTATTTCGACACAAGATAATAAAGTTAGATGTAATATGTGCTTCTTATACTTCAACAATCAGCTCGCTAGCTCATTTTATTAAATAAAATCGCTTTATCTAAGAGAATTAACTATGTTCAACACCATTATAAGCTTCAGATATGCTTAGACGGTCCACAGAGAAATTAAACCATGATCATGGAAGGAACTTTCAACGCAAACAGTAAGGACTCGTCTTACAGCTACTGATATTGGTAGAAAATTGCACAAACCAGGTTCATCTTGTTCACTATTGATTGTTTGTTGAAATCAGATGAACTTAGTGGCCATGCAGAAGCTGTTGTATGTTCGGTGATGTGCTGTATCAAGTAAGAGCTTTGTCCAAAGAGTAAACTGCTGGCCAAAACTTTTTTAATTGCTGCATGACGTCCAACTGAGAGAAGCGGAGCTTAACCGAAGTGGAATGGTACCGAACAGCCAACAGACATGTGAGCGATGGCACTCCGGAGAACAGTGTTATGTGTCACTGAGCATCCGATTCACTGACCGACCCAAAGATCTTACTGAGTGGAATGATCATTATAAGGGGCCCGCTGCTTTTAATAGCTGTTAATGATATACTAGCTCAGGTGCATCTTAAACAGAAAAACAACGGACCTAAGATCTG